>NC_056751.1:422035749-422096310 GCF_019279795.1 Protopterus annectens
GATTGGCTAAAAGCCCTGTCTCTCTACTCAGTCTTGTACAGACTGCTCAGAGGTGACCTGTGTCTGGCATACAAGGCCATCTCAGACCCAGCCTTGATGAATTTGCTGAATATCTGTAAGTCAAACTCCACTAGCACAACCCTCACGCAAGGCCTTAATCTGGTCTGTGACATTAATAGAACTGGTCAGGATAGATTTCTGTCCCAAAGATTACCCCATCTGTGGAAGAGACTCCCTCTCTATGTCAAGCAGAGTACCTCTCTAGCCCTCTTTAAGAGGAACCTGGACTACTGGAAGGTTAACAGAAAATACACCCCGGGGATCCCATTTGTATCCCTGCTGGACAGGGGAAACAGGCACTGACTTTGAGGGAACATGGGCCTTATAAGGGCCTCCAGGCCAATAGCCTAGTCTCATCCTATGAGCCCTTCTCCTGACAGATACAAAGCATCAAAGGGATCTCATTGTTGAAAGGTAAGTTCTCTGCGAACCATGGCTTTTGCTGTAGCAGGCAACTGAGTAAAAGTCAGGAAAAACCTACCAGGAGAGCTGAACTTTATTTGGGGTTAATCAGAGTCTCTAATTTATGGCAGGTATGTACCCAAGAAGACTGAATGTTGTAATTAAATCAAAAGGTGCTTCAACAAAGTAGTATAAGGGTGTGCACAATTATACAACCAGCTTATTGTACGTTTATTTTTTTATATTTTTTTCCCATAACAGATTTGTTTTTCAAAATTGTAAAGGTTATAGGTTACACTAAAGATGAGAAAAGTTTTGAAATGATTTTTTTGGTGTCTCTTTTTTTTTATATCACAAAAACCTGGCATTTTAACAGGGGTGTGTGTACGCTTTTTATATTCACTGTACATATGGCTCCCAAACATGCAACAATGTCTAGAAGATTTAAGATCTTTGCTTGGAAGTGTGTATATAGATATTTTTATACCCTAAGCAGATTCCAAAAATTTTTTCCTTGGGTAGACTACAAATGTCTGTATGATGGGGAAGAAAGAGGTAACTGGGAACATATTTTTGGGTGTGTAATGAATTGTCAGACTTTAAAAATTCCCTGCGGACTACTCTGTCAGAAATGCTGGGTAAGCAAATTGGTGCAACTACAGAAATTATTTTTTTTGAGCTGTGATACAGAATCCGAATTGCTCAGACATAGTAAGGCAGGCCTTGTGGAGTTTAACTCTGGTGGCTGACAAAAAAGGAATTACTAGAAAATGGAAATCAAAGTCTAAATCAACCTTACTATAAGTATGGAATATAGTAAAAGTTAAAAGAAATGGAAGTGGGATCTTTAGAAAAGGGCAGGAGCAAATTGCATAGAAAAAATGAGAACTGTGGGAACTACACATGCAGAATAATGTTTTGGAGGAGGAGTGAGGTTTCAGGGAAGCCAGAAATTGAATCCTCATATAATGTTTATAATGACTGTACAGAAAATTACACACGTTTAATGTTTGCAACTGAAAATATGTCAATACAATTAGTTTTATTTTTATATGAATGTATGATTGCCTATGTCATAAGTGATAATTCAGTAAAGATGTTTCTTATTTATTTAACATTTTTGACTGGGAAAGTCCGACTGAGCATGAGCCCTTTTTCAGCACAGGCCTGAGGAGAAAAGCTCCCATACAGAATACGATGAAAATATGAAAATGATCATACTTAAGGCAATACAAGCATTGAAGACATGCACTACATTGGTAGATCTAGTAAACAAATTACCTGAAAACAATTCATTAAAAACTGAAAAAATAGAATAAGTAGACAGCCAAAGAATTAGACAAGAACAACTAGGGCAGAAAGTAGTAGAAAAATATAGATAAAAGAAAAGTAAAAATAAATTCAAAGGTGAAAAAATAAGAGAACAAACAAGCACAGTGATGTAGAAATAAGAGAAGAGATACTAAGTAGTGTAGAGTAATTATTAGAGAGAACAATGAGCAAAAAAGGAGGGAGAAAATAGCTAATTTAAAGTTGGAATTTTTACATGGACATGTCCAGAAGTTCAGCCAGTATTCTTTTAGAGCATTTCTGAATTCATGAGCATTAGGTATTGTTCTGATGGAAAGGAGTAGTTTGTTCCAAGACTGGGCAATAGAGTAGCTAAACAGATGTTGGCTAACTGTTCTTTTGGGCTTATATAATTCCAAGGGTAGTTGGTCAGAACTACGAAGGGTCTGAGTTGGGGTATAGAGAGAAATGTGAGAACAAATGCCAGGGCAAGAGGTATGTTTATTGGGGATGAAGTGAATGATAAGCAGTTGAGGAAGGAGATGATGGGGGAATTCTAACCAGTCAAGCGATATGACAGAGAGGCAGTCATGCGAGTTAATGGGCTTGTTAGTAGCAAGCCTTGCTACTTTACTGTAAGTGATTTCAAGTTCAGCTTTTAGAGAAGATTAGTTAAGATCTGAGAGCTATAAAAAAAAAAAAAGACAAGGAACAAGATAGGCGTAGCCTAAAATGAGTCTGACTCATTGGTGAGCAATTTCTTATTTCTATATAGTAAGTTTTTGGTGCATCGTCTTAATGCAATGGACATGTAGGTCAAATTTAAGTTGATACAGTTCATAAGGCACTCAAAATATTGACAGTGCATAATAGCCTCACATCAAAATAGAGAGCTCACAATACTAACAAAAACACCCGTATCCCATGTGAAACCAACTGAAGAAGAAAAAAAAACACACCGATACTATAGAGCATAGTTTTCTGTAACACTACCGCTGTTCAGGCAAAGGTTATTCTAAGGTAACGTGCAGAGTTAGGGTTAGAATTAGCATGCATAAGTAAGGTGGTGCAGGAAGGAAAAGGCTCACTG
This sequence comes from Protopterus annectens, assembly GCF_019279795.1. Taxonomy (NCBI): domain Eukaryota; kingdom Metazoa; phylum Chordata; order Ceratodontiformes; family Protopteridae; genus Protopterus; species Protopterus annectens. Next base: position 422,038,592 of record NC_056751.1, read on the forward strand.
TAGCACTTTACTAATGTGTGCTTACCCCAACTCTCCACCTTAGAAAAATCCCTTCTTTAACACCAGCAATGCACAAGACATGCTCAGACACACACACACAACACTAAAGCTGTCTCTTTTCCTAACATTTACCCTAACCTTTGCTCATCAACACTTACACAAACGCACTCCCATTGCTAACACCAAGCACCCACTTGCCTGTGTTTGCATTTGGGACCATCAGTCGTATGCATGGTCGGTATTCAGATACTGCATTTCACACTGCCTGCATTTTGAAATGCAATTGTAATCGTATTATACAGTTTAAACACTATATACACACTACTTACTGGTGTTGCAGATACCTAAAAGATAGGACCTTCCAAGTCAATAGCAATGTCTCACTCTCTACTGCTGGTAAACTTAATACAGGTGTACCACAAGGGTCTCTGCTAGGTCATCTGTTTCTCTCTCTTTGGTAATGATCACCCCATAAAATTACCACATTTTAAGTTACTAATCTATGCAGATGATATGCTGCTCCCGAGATCCAGTACTAGCCACTCTGAGCTGCATACCAAGTTACAGGTCAATTTAACTCAGCTATGCACGTGTTCCACTAACAAATTACTAATTAACAGTAAGAAAACCAATGCCATGGCCTTTGCCTCAGCCAAGAAATTACCCACAATCCCCCCTATTCTTTTAACAGATATTGGGAATACAACACTTAATGTCACTGAACAGAGGTACCAAGGCTTAATACTTGACCCTACCCTAAGATTAGTGTCCTTATTTTGTCCATTGCTTGCAGAGGTTTTGGTAAAAAAAAAAAAAATTAATACCAAAACTGGAATATGGCCTTCCTTTCCTCTTTATGCCTTAAGCCCACAATACTCACGGAATGCAGACAGAATGAATCTGCAGATTTTATTCTAATCAATTAGCAGACCTCCCCACTGAGCCACTGCAATTTACTAAAAAAAAATCTCAATGGCTTTCAGTGCCTCATAGGGCCACTTTTCTTTAAGGTACACCAATTTACAAAGTACTAAAACACAGTAATTGCCCACCCTTTAAGAGTGAAACAACCTTCACAAGACAACCCTTATGTACTCAGAAGTACACAGGACAATAATTTCTCTCTAGAATTCTCTCCATTCAAAACTACTAAGTGTGAGTAACCCCTCTCTAGACTGCGATTGGCTACCTGAAAACCACCTACCTACATAGACATCAAAAATCTAAACACCATTAAAAGCTTCAAAGATGCATTTAAAGAGCATCTCTCTACTGAATCTGCCTGCAGCAAGTACAGTGACAATGCTTAAATAACAACATCCACTGTGAATAACAGAATACATTTAAGAAACTTTTCTCAGCATCTTAGTGTAGTATCTTGTATGCATAGTTCCACATGCATACAGGAGTTATTACATGCATAATTGCACTGTACACATTATGCATATCTTAGCTTGCATTTTGTACATATTTTTTTCTTTTCTCAATGTACTCTAACTGGTTCTTTTAAATTTTGCCTTATCTGCATTCAATCCTACCATTATGTTCTGAATATTGCTGTGCACTCATTTTGTATACAATACTATTGCTTGAAAGACAGCGATGTATTTTCTGCTTTTTGAGCTCCGGTCACTGAGGAAAAAGGTCAATACACAAATCCACTTACCAGGTGAACAAATAGGAAATAAAATACTAAAAATATAAATTGGTAGCAGTTGTTTTGAACGAATCATTTCACTGAATAGAATTATTTGACTGAATCAGGACTGACAAAGCTGTAAAGTAAAGCAGCAACAGTTCACTGTGTGCTTTTCTCAACTACTGAGTGACACAATGAAGTAAGTGCATCCAAGCAAAAGCTGTGGGGGTTGCCTCCTGCAAAAAACATGTTTTAAGATGTGTTTGGTGTAATAAAGCTTCATTCATATGCGATTCTTTCTAATAAGCTTTCAGTCAAATTTGTTCAGTGATTTGTAATTCAGTCAAAATGAGTGTGCGCGCGCATTAGCTATAGATACAGATCTCAGTATATGTATTGCTTTTATTAAACAGGGTAGTCAGACTGGGCTGTTTTATACAACAAAGAAAATGCAAATCTTAACCCAAGTTATAATATGGACACAATAGCCAAAAGACAGCCATTCTAGACAAAATCTTAAATCAGTAAAATATAGTCATCACATATTACTACATGACAAGCTGGCACACAAAATGAGGTTTAAAATATAATTTACTACTTTATATTTACGGGCAGGAAAAATATGAGAGAGGAGATATGAGAGATCAGAGTAGATGAGAGAGGATGTGAGGAATATGCGAGTATGTGTAGATCTGTTAGTTAATACAGACAAAAGTAGTAGTGACGATAAAGCAGATGTAGAGAGCAATGAATATCAGTAGGAATTTTGCTGGAGGGAAAAACTGTCAAAAGGTAAGTAGAGAAAGTGGCAGTAAGGGCAAAAGGGGTAGAAAGCAGTAGAAGACACTTTGCTGAGGTACAGGTCTACTAAAACCGATCTCATAATAACGGGATCCTATACACAAAATAGGGTTGCCACCTTTTCAAATGGCCAAAGTGGGACATTTTCGGTACAAACATCAGATTTTACAGGCCGACACAAACACACGGTCAGTACAAAGGACAGAACTTAACTTTTTTGCCTAAATAAAAGCTTATTCTTGTAGCATTTTAGTTGCTTATTCTGTTTCTTATAATATTTAGGTATTTTAGATACAGAATAACTGTTTTATGCAACTATGACATAAAATATACGAAATAATTATGTCCTACAATCTCAGGACATTTGCCATTTTTAATATTTTTTGTTAGGACACAACTGCCCAAAGAGGGACTGGCCCTCGCAAATTGGGACAGGTGGTAACCCTAACACAAAACTGACAAAAAAGATATAGCGGGGAAAGGGAATATGTCCTTTCTCTGCTACTGTGCGTACTCAGAGTTAGCATATGTAAGTAGCAGAGGGTGAGGAGATGTGCACATTTGTGTGTGAGGGGGCTTGCCACCTGCAAAAACAAGAACAAAAAAATTGCTTTGCATTTGCATGCTTCAAGGTTATGTCTTGGAACATGCACAGCATCTGTCAAAGCTTTGAGTTTCAGATGTTTTTTTCCCCCAGTGCGGTCTGTCAACTTTGAGTTTGTTATATAAATTTCTGTAGACCCATATAAATTATATTACACACACATGTAAATAAATACATAGTGCAATCTCAGAGCATCAGGATGGATTTGTGGGGTGCACAAGGGGGTTTGCTGCTCCACTGTATAAAAAAAAAAAAAAAAAAAAAAAGTTACAGAAAGGGTTGTGTGCGTGTGCATTTTTAAGATTGTGTTTTAAAGGTTAAAGTTCGACTTTGTGAGAATAGATCAAGTATCAAATACTCTACATAAATATATTCTACACAAACATATATATATATAAACAAAAAAACTTCAACCGTAAAAAGAACACACACTATGAGGCAGAGAACTGGTGAATGATAGCTTTCGTTCTTTATTAGATTTTAGAACTTCATCAGAATAAAGGAAAAAAAATCTTTCAGTTAAATAAGTTAGTCCCAAAATCTTTCAGGTAAATAAGTTAGTCGCACAAAAGTATATAAACCCAGCCTACTAATCGGCCAATAGGCAAATGAACTAGTGAATTATTAATGAAAAGCCACCAATAAGCAAATAACCAATAAAAAATTGATTACAGAGATGATAAACACCCAATAAGCGTATAACCAATAATAAAGAAATGGCAGGTTAACCTATGAACATAAATCAGAAACGTGTTTTCACCAATGGGAAAATACCTGTAAAATAAATCATGTAATAAGATATTGTAAGTGGAATGGATAAAAGACTATAAAGGATATTAAACAAACGTAATTAGTTATTCCAACGCAAAGCACATTTCAAATGTATGCTGCCATTTAGTCCTGGACAAGTGTCTGCTCCTAAACGTAATTGTCATCTGAGTTTTTTTGACTTCTAAGAGTGTGTTGTAGTCACCAAAAAAATGTGTCAACTTGTTCAACAACAAGGAATGTGAAAAATTTAAAGTCATTATAACAGCTGGCATGTTTTCCAAGCCCGTTTATATCGTCTTTTGTGCCTGCTTGCACTGCAGTGTTCCTTGATTAGGTCAGAAAGTTTACGACACATTTTTCCTATGTAAAAACACTGGAAAGTTTCACAAATGCTGGCATACACTACATTGCTGCTGTTGCAATCAAAATATTTATCAAAATTAATGGTTTTATTACAATGGTTAAATGTGAAGCTGAGACCTGTACGTACATATTTGCAGCAAATACATTTGTTACATGTATGCATGGCTGCTGGACCAGCATCGCAGTTCTCCGCAGTGGAAAAGAATGGAACATCTCTGTTCTCAAATGAAAGTCTTAGCGTTTTGTTTGTTTTTTTTTTTTTTTTTAAATAAAGGCTTAGTTTCTAAAGTATCTTTAAGATCAGCACAAGGAATAATGTTCCAATTATTACTTAAGACCTGTCTGACTGCATACATGTCCCTAGAGATCAGGATCGGAAAACTAAGACACTGATCATCTTGCTGGGTGGAATTGTTAGTGAAACCAACCAAAGCAAAATAGGTGGAAACTTGGTGTTTTTGTTAGATGGGACTTCACTTGCAATCCTCTGTCCTAGTTCCACAGGGTACTGCCTCTGGATGAAAAAAGAAGTTATGTTCTTACCACAACGTTCTATGTGAATTGTTCAACTCGCCTTTGTTCTTACACACGGGTTCGGAGCTGATCCTCGGCTCTGAGTCGGCCGCTTCACAAGCTCTGCATCTAAGAGAAAGCTCGAGGCACAGTCTATATCCCATGATCCCCCTCTACCATCCCTCAGATCTAGTTTGCAAGAACCAGAACGCACTACTAACCACTGCGTCTAACGCTCACGCAATCACACACTTGAGACTGAACAATATAGAGCCAACCACAGATAGGGATATAGCTAATATGCAAATTACTGAAGAATAGGTAGAGTGGGCAACCTAGAGAATACCAACCAGGCACTAGTCGTACCCGTTCTTCCAGAACGTGGTGGGGGAAGAAGGGAAGGGATGTAAGAACAAAGGCGAGATGAACAATTCACATGGAACGTTATGCCACATAACTTCTTTATGTGAAATTGTTTGATCTCAAAACCAAAAAAGACCAGAGCCAGCAAATGGTGACCAGAATAACTGTATTTAACAAAGGAACATACCGGTTTCGGCTGGTAACATACACAGCCTTCTTCAGTGTATATATATATATATATATGGTTCCTTACAAGCTGTTTAAATAAACAGAATCCAAATCCTATTGGTTTATTCCTCATGAATATTCATTTAGACCTGGGTGAAAAAGCCCACCTAATATAATTATCCATTTCTTTTCCTTGCTATTTAAGATATTATGCCACCCACTTTTGTTTATGCGATCCCCTTGTATTAAATCAATTACTGTAAACATAAATTTTGCTGTTGGATGGACCAACTGATGTTTATAAAGGGCATTTGTCACCTTTTTGTGTTTTATATTACTGTAATGTTCAGATATGCGTCCTCTAATGCATCATGCATCTGGAGGTTTGCCCAATGTAGAACGCCCCACAGTTACATGTGGCCATATAAATAGCCCAATCACTGCTACAGTTCACAAAACTCTTAATTTCAAACACTCTGGGGCAGTTTCTACTGGAAAACTCATGGGTTGTGGACATATATTTGCAATTAATACAATGACCACAGGGAAAACATCCACGTAAAGTATGACCTGATAGGGTACGTTGTATCTTAGTGGTGTATTTGTTGTCCCTCATTTTGTAATGATTGAAATATGATTGTAGCTTCTTCCCATTCCTATAAGAAAACATACATTGATCTGGAATAATGTGTGCAACCTCAGGGTCACTTTTCAAAATGTTCCAATGTTTTCTGACACTCCCCAAAAGGCAGTTGGTATTGCGACCATAGGTAGTAACCAGTCTCAATGGTTGAGATGACTGAACCAATCTTTCCCTATATTGCAGTAGATCCTGGCGTTGCATATTGTTGACCTGACATTTAGCAATGGCAATAGTCCCAGCTTTATAGCCCCTTTGTTTAAATCTACAAGTAAGATCAGTTTGATTAACACAAAAGGTAGAATGTTCAGAGCAAATCCGTTTTGCTCTGATAAATTGAGATTTAGGTATGTTCCTCGCTATATGTGGAGCATGGTAGCTGGATGCATGTAATAGGGGGTTATATTGAGGGAACTTCCTGTACATTTCGGTTTCCAATGTGCCATCAGATTGTTTTCGCAAAAGAACATCCAGAAATATAATCTTATTTTTGTCATGTTGTTCCGTAAAACATAACCCCCATTCATTATTATTCAAATACTGGATAAACTCAGTAAGTCGAGATTCAGTGCCCCTCCAGACCAACCATATATCATCCAGGTAACGTCTCCATATGTCCATGTCCATAAGAAAAATATTCCTTGTAGAATTGTATATCATCTCATTCTCTACATAGGCCATGAAAAGGTCGGCATATATGGGGGCAAAGGATGCCCCCATAGCAGTACCTTTAATCTGCCAAAAGCATGTGTCTTTGTAATAAAAGACATTACAAGTGAGGACATACCTAGCCATATCTACCAAAAAGGAGTTAAAAGTTGGACTGTATAGTTTAGAATGTTCAAGCCAATATGCTAAAGCCTTGAGACCTGCCTGATGTGGAATATTGGTATAGAGTGCACTCACATCAAGCGTGCACGAAAACCAATCTGCTTCCAGTTGTGTGTCCGATACAATCTGTAAAAAATTGGTGGTATCTTTAAGCCTGGAACGAATGGATGTTAACAAAGGTTTAAGATATTTGGTTAAAAACAATGATAAGGGCTCCGTCAAATAGTTTCTGCCCGAAACTATTGGTCTTCCTGGGGGATTCTTTAAATCTTTGTGGATCTTGGGTAGAAAATAAATGTACTGAGCACTTGGATCTTTAATAGTCAAATGTTGTACCGTGTCTTTACATATGATCCCTCTATCCTGTGCATTTTGTAGAAAACATCCAATGCATTTAGCAAATCTACCCATAGGATCCACCCCCATCTGTGTGTAATATCTTACATCAAGTAATTGCCTTCGAGCTTCCTTATCATAGTCAGACCAATTTAGAACTACTACAGCTCCACCTTTATCAGCATTTATTATAACAATTTGTTTGTTGTCCTGGAGTTCCAAAATAGCCCTTCTCTCAATAGGGGTAATATTATTGTGCTTGAAGACTATTTCACTACCAAAAATGAATATCTTTCAATACACTGTTTTGGAACTGCTGGACAACCGCATTCATAGGCGGAGCAAAATTAGATTTATGATATGTAAAATTACCACCATCCAAGTTATAGTTAGTATCACCAAAAAACATTCTTAGATTAATAGCTCTACAAAATTTGAATAGATCTTGTGCAAATACATCTTCAGATATAACAGACCCAGGTATAAAATTTAAACCTTTATTAAGGACTCGAAGGTGTACATCAGATAAATCATAGTTGGATAGATTTAAAACATTATTTACCATGGGACAGTTCAATTCCCTAAGGCCAGATTCAGTAAACCTTGTAAATTGCTTACTTTGCTTATGTCCCCCCCCCCATCTCCGTGTGTTCCTAAAGGGACACTGCTGGAACTCCTTTTGGGTGTTGGTGACCCTATTGTCGCCAAGGATTCAGTGTCAGTGCCTGAAGAAGTCTCATCAAAAGATGAGGTACCCTCAGATGTATGCCTACGTAAAATAGACCTAGGTCTTTTCCTTTTTCTGACAGATGTGGGGAGATTGTTAAATCTCACATGTTTAGACTGGGATAAAAAAGGATTGCCATTGGAGTAGTCCTCCTGATCCCTGGTAAACTTCTTCATTTTCCTGGAACAGAGCTCAGCATCAAATTTTTTCAAATCGGACCCAACCTTACTTAGTTTGGTCTCGAAAGAGGCTTCATGTTCAAATTGCTTAAGTTTATCAACCAAGGCATTAATTTCCGCTAGTCCCCTGTCAATAGCCCTATTGTGAAATTTGTGTAATTCAGTTACAAAAGACATCGTGGCTTCCTGCTGTATTTTTAACCAATTGGTGTTTAATTCAGCATCCCCATTATTCACATGTGGAATTATTCGTATTCTCAAACCCCTAGGAGTAATGTTGGCCGCTTGGTAAGCCTTAAAAAGCTTACTGTGCCACACATTGGCACGTAATGTTCTGAGTAGTCTATTTAGATCTTCAATTAACTTATGGCTTGTTAAGTCGGAATTGGTGTTAACACCACCATCAACAGTTCCACTATTCAAAGACCCCAAGCCAAAAACCCCAAGATCTTCCCTGTCGGCTACCAGTCCAGAAATAAGATTCGATAGATCCATAATGTGGCCGAAATAATCTGCCAAAGGGCTGTCAATAATGGTTAATATAATGATCCCACGACAGCCAAAAGTGTAGGACAATAACAGCCAAAAGACCAATATAATAAGATAACTGTCTAAGCTGCGTCCAGATTAAAATTTCAAATCCAAACAAAGTATAAAAAACAAAAGGGCATAGACAGAAACCCAGCAAGAAAATGCCCAAAGCAGTCAATAAAATATTAAATGAAGCAAAATGATGCTGAGCACTGTCCCGGAAAATGAAGACAAGATCAACAAATCCTATGATGTAGTATATATAAAAAATCAGGGAACAGAGGAGTGTGCCCCCAAGACACAACAACCCAGTCCAATTGCAAATAGAACCAGCTGCGATATCCCCAAATAAGCTAGTAAGCACACCTGTTCTCAAAATATATGGAAAAAGCTGTCGGGACAAAAAAATCAAGATAGTATACACATATACATACACTCTTAACTTCACCAAAAATTGGTAATTAGGACCAATATGTATCTGATTCACAATAAGATGTATAAAATAGAATGACAATATTTTATGTCAACTTAACAATACACACTTATTGTCATGATGAATTAGTATAAATGTATAATATAGAAAAATATCCCAACTTAATGTTGAACCTAGGTCCCAATATTATGGTACCACAACCCATACATAAGACCTCTGCGCAATAGTAGTGGATTCCAAATTATAAATAAAATGATGTCAAAAATAATGTAGATGTAGTCCCAGTTAATCCTGAGATGAAAACTTGGTGATGCTCAAAAGGGCTTAGCAAAAATATATCAAAAGCCAGTTCAACTGTACATAAATCAGTTAGTATCCCCCTAAATCTTTCAAAAAAATCACATCGGAACTGATCCAAAATATATCCAACCCCTTAGAGTAATGTAATGTCCATAAACATGTGCCCCTCCAAAAAAGGATAGTCACAAACAATGTTCACAGCAATATCCCAACAGAAACATGAATACAATTAAGTCAAAACACACTTATATGACCCACATTGCTGAAAACAACATCTTATAATTTAGTAGGCCATATTCAAAGAAAAACTCCCACAATATGGACGCAATGGTATAAACGCAACTCGACAGTATGTATAGTTTGCAAAAAAGCATAAATACTGAACTAACTATGTAATAAACAACCACTAAAAGTGGTAAACTGTACAGAGACTGTTCATTTAGTCCCGTTAGTCCTGTTGGTCCCCTTGAAGCACGTCCACTTGTGAAAACACGAACGTGGTATGAAGCAGTCCCAAAAAAGACAAAATATGTGTATTAACACAAATTATAAACCAAGCAAGGTTCTGAAGTATACATATAGTTGGTTCGTCAATGTCCCATGTAGTCCAAAAAGCCCCGTATAGGCTATTCCGCCAAATCCATATAGACACACAAAAAAGGATGACGGTGACTTATAACTTGTAGTATTTGGCCAAAAAGAATGGTAAAACATCCATAAGGTAGAATTATATACATATATGACCCTTTAACGCCAGAAATTCCGTATGCACAATACCGCCAATCTGCCAGTTATGAACAAAATGGCGTGATGTAAAAAAGCGACAGTTTAAATACAGAAATCGGAATTAAAGTTTATAACCAGTAAAGGTTATAATACATACATACAGTTAATCCCATTATGTCCCTTTATGTCAAAAAAATCCGGTGTAGACCATTCCGCCAGTTCCAATAATTCCAACAGTCCCGCATAAAATGGCGTAATTTCAAAGAAGCAATGGCAGGAAAAGAGCTGAATCCAAATAAGATCCAATAGACACAAATCAGTCTTCACACCCAAACCAAAATGATAAGACAAATCGTCAAACCCTACAGATGTCCCATATACAAAAAATAAGCAATGGGATCCAAAAATGTTGAATAATCCAATAAGACGAACTGCAACAGATCCAAAGGCAGCAACAGGGTCACCAACCCCAGCAGGAAGTGAAAAAAGACGAACATCAAAAGACTTCCTCCTGCACGTAGGTCATTGCACGGCTCCCAAATGAAACCACAGAACCAAAAAAGACCAGAGCCAGCAAATGGTGACCAGAATAACTGTATTTAACAAAGGAACATACCGGTTTCGGCTGGTAACATACACAGCCTTCTTCAGTGTATATATATATATGGTTCCTTACAAGCTGTTTAAATAAACAGAATCCAAATCCTATTGGTTTATTCCTCATGAATATTCATTTAGACCTGGGTGAAAAAGCCCACCTAATATAATTATCCATTTCTTATCCTTGCGATTTAAGATATTATGCCACCCACTTTTGTTTATGCGATCCCCTTGTATTACATCAATTACTGTAAACATAAATTTTGCTGTTGGATGGACTAACTGATGTTTATAAAGGGTATTTGTCACCTTTTTGTGTTTTATATTACTGTAATGTTCAGATATGCGTACTCTAATGCATCTGGAGGTTTGCCCAATGTAGAACGCCCCACAGTTACATGTGGCCATATAAATAGCCCAATCACTGCTACAGTTCACAAAACTCTTAATTTCAAACACTCTGGGGCAGTTTCTACTGGAAAACTCATGGGTTGTGGACATATATTTGCAATTAATACAATGACCACAGAGAAAACATCCACATAAAGTATGACCTGATAGGGTACGTTGTATCTTAGTGGTGTATTTGTTGTCCCTCATTTTGTAATGATTGAAATATGATTGTAACACCAATTGGTTAAAAATACAGCAGGAAGCCACGATGTCTTTTGTAACTGAATTACACAAATTTCACAATAGGGCTATTGACAGGGGACTAGCGGAAATTAATGCCTTGGTTGATAAACTTAAGCAATTTGAACATGAAGCCTCTTTCGAGACCAAACTAAGTAAGGTTGGGTCCGATTTGAAAAAAATTGATGCTGAGCTCTGTTCCAGGAAAATGAAGAAGTTTACCAGGGATCAGGAGGACTACTCCAATGGCAATCCTTTTTTATCCCAGTCTAAACATGTGAGATTTAACAATCTCCCCACATCTGTCAGAAAAAGGAAAAGACCTAGGTCTATTTTACGTAGGCATACATCTGAGGGTACCTCATCTTTTGATGAGACTTCTTCAGGCACTGACACTGAATCCTTGGCGACAACAGGGTCACCAACACCCAAAAGGAGTTCCAGCAGTGTCCCTTTAGGAACACACGGAGACGGGGGGGGCGGAAACATAAGCAAAGTAAGCAATTTACAAGGTTTACTGAATCTGGCCTTAGGGAATTGAACTGTCCCACGGTAAATAATGTTTTAAATCTATCCAACTATGATTTATCTGATGTACACCTTCGAGTCCTTAATAAAGGTTTAAATTTTATACCTGGGTCTGTTATATCTGAAGATGTATTTGCACAAGATCTATTCCAATTTTGTAGAGCTATTAATCTAAGAATGTTTTTTGGTGATACTAACTATAACTTGGATGGTGGTAATTTTACATATCATAAATCTAATTTTGCTCCGCCTATGAATGCGGTTGTCCAGCAGTTCCAAAACAGTGTATTGAAAGATATTCATTTTTTTGGTAGTGAAATAGTCTTCAAGCACAATAATATTACCCCTATTGAGAGAAGGGCTATTTTGGAACTCCAGGACAACAAACAAATTGTTATAATAAATGCTGATAAAGGTGGAGCTGTAGTAGTTCTAAATTGGTCTGACTATGATAAGGAAGCTCGAAGGCAATTACTTGATGTAAGATATTACACACAGATGGGGGTGGATCCTATGGGTAGATTTGCTAAATGCATTGGATGTTTTCTACAAAATGCACAGGATAGAGGGATCATATGTAAAGACACGGTACAACATTTGACTATTAAAGATCCAAGTGCTCAGTACATTTATTTTCTACCCAAGATCCACAAAGATTTAAAGAATCCCCCAGGAAGACCAATAGTTTCGGGCAGAAACTATTTGACGGAGCCCTTATCATTGTTTTTAACCAAATATCTTAAACCTTTGTTAACATCCATTCGTTCCAGGCTTAAAGATACCACCAATTTTTTACAGATTGTATCGGACACACAACTGGAAGCAGATTGGTTTTTGTGCACGCTTGATGTGAGTGCACTCTATACCAATATTCCACATCAGGCAGGTCTCAAGGCTTTAGCATATTGGCTTGAACATTCTAAACTATACAGTCCAACTTTTAACTCCTTTTTGGTAGATATGGCTAGGTATGTCCTCACTTGTAACGTCTTTTATTACAAAGACACATGCTTTTGGCAGATTAAAGGTACTGCTATGGGGGCATCCTTTGCCCCCATATATGCCGACCTTTTCATGGCCTATGTAGAGAATGAGATGATATACAATTCTACAAGGAATATTTTTCTTATGGACATGGACATATGGAGACGTTACCTGGATGATATATGGTTGGTCTGGAGGGGCACTGAATCTCGACTTACTGAGTTTATCCAGTATTTGAATAATAATGAATGGGGGTTATGTTTTACGGAACAACATGACAACAATAAGATTATATTTCTGGATGTTCTTTTGCGAAAACAATCTGATGGCACATTGGAAACCGAAATGTACAGGAAGTTCCCTCAATATAACCCCCTATTACATGCATCCAGCTACCATGCTCCACATATAGCGAGGAACATACCTAAATCTCAATTTATCAGAGCAAAACGGATTTGCTCTGAACATTCTACCTTTTGTGTTAATCAAACTGATCTTACTTGCAGATTTAAACAAAGGGGCTATAAAGCTGGGACTATTGCCATTGCTAAATGTCAGGTCAACAATATGCAATGCCAGGATCTACTGCAATATAGGGAAAGATTGGTTCAGTCATCTCAACCATTGAGACTGGTTACTACCTATGGTCGCAATACCAACTGCCTTTTGGGGAGTGTCAGAAAACATTGGAACATTTTGAAAAGTGACCCTGAGGTTGCACACATTATTCCAGATCAATGTATGTTTTCTTATAGGAATGGGAAGAAGCTACAATCATATTTCAATCATTACAAAATGAGGGACAACAAATACACCACTAAGATACAACGTACCCTATCAGGTCATACTTTACGTGGATGTTTTCCCTGTGGTCATTGTATTAATTGCAAATATATGTCCACAACCCATGAGTTTTCCAGCAGAAACTGCCCCAGAGTGTTTGAAATTAAGAGTTTTGTGAACTGTAGCAGTGATTGGGCTATTTATATGGCCACATGTAACTGTGGGGCGTTCTACATTGGGCAAACCTCCAGATGCATTAGAGTACGCATATCTGAACATTACAGTAATATAAAACACAAAAAGGTGACAAATGCCCTTTATAAACATCAGTTGGTCCATCCAACAGCAAAATTTATGTTTACAGTAATTGATTTAATACAAGGGGATCGCATAAACAAAAGTGGGTGGCATAATATCTTAAATAGCAAGGAAAAGAAATGGATAATTATATTAGGTGGGCTTTTTCACCCAGGTCTAAATGAATATTCATAAGGAATAAACCAATAGGATTTGGATTCTGTTTATTTAAACAGCTTGTAAGGAACCATATATATATATATACACTGAAGAAGGCTGTGTATGTTACCAGCCGAAACCGGTATGTTAAATACAGTTATTCTGGTCACCATTTGCTGGCTCTGGTCTTTTTTGGTTCTGTGGTTTAATTTGGGAGCATTGCAATGACCTACGTGCAGGAGGAAGTCTTTTGAAATTGTTTGATCTCGCCATTTGTTCTTACACACTGGTAGCGTCCTTGGCTCCATTACCCTGGGTGACTCATGGAAGAACGTTCCTGAGTACAGTGGAACCGAAGGACACCCTGTCCTTGGAGGACCTGTCTACTTTGTAGTGAGTGACAAACGTATGAGGTTTTACCCACGTAGCCGCTGCACAAATAGTATCCAATGGAAGAAGAGCGGCATGGGCTAAAGAAGTAGAAACGGCCCTAGTAGAATGAGCCTTAGGTTTGAACGGAAGTGATAGCTTTAAAGCTGAATACACAAAATTTATGCAGTCCGAAAGCCATATGGATAATGTCCGTTTTGTTACTTTCACGCCCTTCTTATTATCTGCGAATGAAACAAACAACTGATCCGATTTTCTGTAATCCTTTGTTCTGTCTAGATAAAATCTCAGTTGCCTATATACATCCAACTTGTGCAGCATGTATTCCAATTTGAGTGGTTTTTGAAAAATGTGGGAAGTTCTATAAATTGGTTAATGTTAAGGACAGAGCATACCTTAGAGAGAAATGACTGATTTGTACTCGAGGAGACCCTGTCTGGGTGAAAAACCATGTATGGTGGCATGACTGAATGCCTGTAGCTCTGATATTCTACGAGCTGAGGTAACAGCAATGAGGAAGAGGGTCTTCCATGACAAACACTTAAGTGAGCAGGTTGAAGCTGGTTCGAATGGTGATAGCATAAGCTGAGACAACATCAAATTCAAGGTCCATGGAAAAACCGGCTCGCGGATGGGTGGCCGAAGGTGAAAGGTACCCTTCATGAAAGCCCTACAAAGCCTGTGAAACATAACTGTAGAACCTCCTTCACCTATATGGAAGTTTGATATGGCCACTAATTGCACCCTTATCATAGAAGTAGAGGCACCTTCGTGAAACAGTGTAGATAAAAATTCCAGGATTTTGTGTATCGGGGCCACCAGGGGATCTAACCCTTGCGCTGATGCCCAGCACGCAAAACGTTTCCATTTGCTTTTGTATATTTTTCTGGTAGAAGGTTTGTGGGAAGAAACTGGACTGTGCTGTACTGTTGGAGACAAAAACTTCGACCTGGCTAAATTGGGAAGTGGAGCAGCCAAGCTGTCAGTTTAAGGGATTGAAAGGATGGATGAGGAACTCCCGATGAGTGAGTCAAGTCTGGCACTGGGTCCAGAATCCATGATTCCTCCATCAGGTGGGCTCAAAGGAAGGGAAACCAGATCTGTTGAGGCCAGAATGGTGCTATGAGTATGATCGTCCTTTCCAGATTCCTGGCTTTCTGTAAAAATTTGGGAATCAAAGGGACAGGAGGAAAAGCATACAGGAGACCCGGGGGCCAATCGTGTACCAGTGCGTCCCTGGGGGCACCCCACGGAGGGGGAAGAAGGGCAAAGTAGCTTCTGCATTTGGCATTCAAGGGGATGCAAAAAGATCGCAGCAAGGCTGGCCCCATCTGCGGAAAATCCTTTCCGCTACTTGACTGTTCAGGGACCACTCGTGGGGCAACAGGATGGCTCTGCTCAACCTGTCCGCAATAACGTTGGATGACCCCGGGATGTGCGCTGCTATCAGAAAACTACCTGTGGACGCAGCCCATTGCTAAATTCTCAGGGCCTCTCTGCATAATGGATAAGATCTGGTTCCACCTTGCTTGTTTATGTACCAGACCACTGACATATTGTCCGTCTGAACTGCCACTGTTCCTAGAAGTAGAGATTCGTGAAAGTGTTGCAACGCTAGGAACACCACTCTCAACTCCAAAACATTGATATGCAGATTGTACTCTATTTTGGACTACTCTCCTTGGACTGTTCTCCCCTGGAAAAGCCCCCCCCCACCCCATCAGGGAAGCGTCCGTGGTTACTGTGGCTGTAGGGCTGGGTAGTACAAACGGACGACCCATCGTCAGATCTTGGCTGTTTAGCCACCATCGAAGATCCCGCTTGCAAGACTCCATGATTGAGATGTGGTGTGATAGAGGGAGCTGTTGGAACGACCACTGTGCGAAGAGCAGCCACTGGAGAATCCTCATGTGCATCCTGCCTAGAGGAACTGCAATCAGGGTGGCTGACATCATGCCTAGAACTTTCAGCACTTGTGCCGCAGAAACTTTTCTGTTCCGAATAAGAATAGCGACCTGGTCTCGGAGGGCTGATACTCTTGTTTGTGGAAGCTTGATCAGCGTTGTGGTAGTATCCAACTCCGACCCTATGAATGAGATATGCTGTGAGGGCAATAAGGCAGATTTTTCGAGGTGGTCAAGGATTCTTGGGTCTTCCTATCTAATTTTCCTGATAAAGCAATATTGAACAGTGATACTATAATAGTGACCATCGATGTTATTGACTTATTTTCTTGTATCCCAAAACAAGAAGGTTTGGAGGCCTTTAACAATAGTTTATTGAGACATACCAACCTAGAATGGGATGAGATATGCTTATTAGTAGAGATGATGTCTATAATATTGGATAATAATTTTATTTACTTCAAGGGAGAATATTTTAAACAAACCAGGGGGGTTGCTATGGGGGCAGCATGTGCCCCCATTTATGCCAACCTGGTTATGCTGTTTTGGGAAGATACTATATTATTCCCCAGTAAATATTTCCAACATATAAAATATTATTCCAGATTTCTGGATGACGTATATATTATATGGGAAGGAGAACAGGTTTAGCTGCTACAATTTATAGACTTTCTTAATAATAGTAGTGATTACTTGAAATTTACACATTCCTTTAACAAAAAAGGTTTACCAAACTTGGATACATATATTTATCATGATAAAGGTAACGTTCATTCTAAAATACATAGGAAAAGCACTTTTTCTAACAATTATTTGGACTATTCTAGCTGCCATCCTAACAAAGTTAAATATAATGTTTTTAAAGGACAATGCATTCGTGCAGCTAGAATGGTCTCAGATTATGAAGAGATGAAAATTGAATTAAATTTTATCAAAAAACTCTTTGCACAAAGAGGATATCCTGTGGATATGATGAATGAGATTATTGAATATGTTATCGGACAATGGAATATTAAATATAAGCCTTTATTGGGAGCAGAGAATGCATTTAGTAATAATATATTTAATAATAAATCAGTTTCCAAGTATGAAAGAGTATGTATATTACAATATAATAATGGAGTGGATAAAATTAAAAGAATAATCTACAAATTTTGGCATTTAATCAGTACTGATAAGAGTCTGGTTAGAATATTAGGTACTAAGCCTAATTTTGTTTATAAAATGGGAAGTAACATGAAGTTTTTAATGCAACATAAAAATATTGATAGGAAAAGAAATGTTATATATAATAACAATAGAAGCAGGAAATGTGGATCATGTAATCAATGTAGCTATATGTCACAGAATAATAAGATAATATTACAGAATGGACATAGAACTATTATACAATGTAAACAAGGAAATTGTAACACCAAAATGGTGATATACTTGGCTAAATGTGAGATATGTCCAAGTTTTTATGTTGGATGAACAGAAAGATGTATTAAGAAACGTATACATGATCATACCTATAGCATTAGGACCAAAGATAGAATGAATGCCCTGTATCGACATGTAGAAAGTAAAGGGAATGAACATCAATTCAAATTTAGTATACTTGATATAATAGATATAGACCCGAGAGGTGGTGATTTTAAGAGCATACTGGCATATAAGGAGACTTGGTGGCAAATATGGTTGGATGCCACCACTCCACCAGGATTAAATGAAAGTATTTCAGTAAAATCTTTGTTATATTGTTAAAAAAACCTTAAAAAACTTTTTAAAGAATTTTTTTGTAAATTGATTATTAATAAGTTATTATAGACTAGTTATGAAATTAATAATGTGTAATATAAGAAGTTGAATATTTATTTACTTATTTATTATTTATTTAGTACTTAGTTAGCATTTTTGAACAGTAATAAATCCTGTATTTTTTAATCTTGTAAAAATAGTTAAGCCCTCATCCATATGCAAGTATTTTATTATATTTCCCTATTTCAGTAGTTCTTAATATTATTATCATCTTTATTTTTAGTTTTATATACATATTTTATATATATATTCATAGCAGTATTAAGGCAACAATAAATAATGTTTAAAAAGGTCAAGTCATAACGAAACAACTATCGAGTTTTTAATAAGTATATACATATATTTTTTATCAGGTTTCCTTTTTAAATACAGTGTTTCAGTGTGATGATATAATAATGATTATTAATGAACTTTAAGGTTATATATGCAATATATGGTTAGTATAACTTTAAGGAATGTGATATGGATTTTGGCGCCAATGAAGTTATTTAAACAGCGTAATAGTAATACGCTCTAGTTCTGATGAAGGCCAGCTGATTTGGCTGAAAGCGCTTAACTTTGTACAGCATTCACTGTGTTTTAAGTGTTTTTAGTGTCTAACAGTGCGTTCAGTATCGTTCTGTCATTGTCGTTTGTTAATAAATTGTGGATTTATCCTTTGGCAGTTGTGGGCACTTATTAGTGGAACCGAAGATTTGTTAGTACCCGAGTGGATTTTATTCTGATATTCGCTGGATTGTACAAGGCGATGCTTGGTGGTGGCGGTGAGGAGCCAGTCGTCCAGATACGGAAACACCCGGAATCCTATCCGCCTCAGGTGAGACGCCACTACTGCCATGCATTTGGTGAACACCCTGGGGGCTGAGGTGAGACCAAAGGGCAGAGCTCGAAATTGGAAATGACTGGCTCCCAGCCGGAAGCGCAGATGATCCCGGGACGCTTTGGCCATTTTGATGTGGTAGTAAGCGTCCCTGAGATCTATAGAGCACATCCAATCATCCTTCTGCAGGAAAGGAAGGATCGACTGTAGCGTGACCATCCGGAATTTTTCCTTCCTTACGAAGGTATTGAGTTTGCTGAGGTCCAAAATCGGCCTCCAGTCCCCTGTTCTCTTTGGAACTAAAAAAAACCTTGAGTAAGTTCCGGATCCTATCTGGTCCGTCGGGACTGGTTGGATGGCTCTTTTTTCGAGCAGCTTTCTTATTTCTATGGCTGCTTGATCTCGCAGATTGGGTGGAACATCTGGAAATCTCTTTTGTTTGGGGGGCATGGTTATAAATGGGATGTTGTATTCTCTGGTTACTACGCTTTTTACCCAGGAATCCGTAGTAAGATTTAGCCAGGCCTCTGGGTATAAAGCTAAGCGACCCCCGACTGCCTCCAGAGTATGACAGTCGGGCCTCCCCTCGGGAGTGCTGGAAGGGCTTCCCAGGGGCGCTATCCCTGTCGCCCTGGTTCTGCGGACCCCATCTGCCGCCTGGATGGCATCTTCCATTCCTGCCTCCTCCTCTGTCTCTGGAGGAGGCGTCACTCTTTGTGGACTGGAAAGATCCCAGAGTCTTTCAGAACCACATTTTTCCGCCTCTTTGCCCTTTGGGGTACGGTCTGGTCGGAAAAATGGACCCCTACGGCAGACAGGGTCTTACCTTCTTGCTCACACCGAGTGAGAGTCTCCTTCACTTTGGGACCAAACAGGGTGGCACCATCAAAGGGGGCATTGGTAAAGGAAGGCTTGAAGGCTTCCGCAAAGGAGCAAAGGCGCATCCAGGATTGCCTCCTTAGAGCAATCGCTGAAGCTGCAGCCCTACTCGAACCCTCGGCCGCATACGAGATGAGCCTCATGGACGAGTTTACTATTGAAGAAAGGGTGTTAAGCTGTGCTGTTACCTTTTCGGAGACAGCAGCATCTATGTTACCCTGGAGTGCATCTCCCAACTCCTTAATCAGATCTCTCTGAAGTCGCGTAATATGGGTGAGGTAGTTCAGCGAACGCATGGAAAAAGTTGCCGAACTGAAAATGCGCTTCCCATACCTGCCCATAGTCCTGGAATCCTTGTTAGGAGGATGAACAGAGGAAGATGACTCAGACATTTCCTTCTTCGAGGCTGCCGCTACCACCATAGCATCCACTGGGACATCCTTAGTAAGGAAAGTTTTGTCTCGGGGGACAGTAATATATTTATTCAGCCTCCTAGGGACTGGTTCCACTGTATCGTGAGTCTCCCACGCCCTTCGAGCTATTAGGTCCATTAGTTCATCGAAGGGCGGGGTCACCAAGGAGGTAGAAGGTTGAGCCCCAAATGCCTTCAGCAACACTGATTCGTCCTCAGTGGGGGCAAGGGTCTGCCAATCACCCCTCTGTTTCAAGATCTCCAGGATGTCAGCAAACAAGACATCCTCAGAGGGGGACCATGGGGACCCCTCTGACTCATCCAAATCGGTGTCCGATGTCAATGATTCTTGCGGAGAATCAATGTGTCTCCTCTTGCACAATTTCTTCCTCAGGACTTCATCAGAGGGGGCAACTGGTGAAGCTTCCGAGGAACAGCCCCTCTGGGGCTGGCTGAGGCATTGGGTCTCTATGCTTGGGAGAGATCGCTGGTACAGAACAGAAAGAGGCCCTTTGGGGGAAGGAGAAAATGATTCTGATGAAGTGAATGTCTTTTCAGACTAAACCTTCCTCATGACGTCGAAGGCACCGGAGCCCCGGGCCGAGGATTCCACCAGATCCGAAGAGCACGGTAGTTTCCCCGAGACCAGGACCATGGGCTCCGACCCCGAAGATGGAGCCAAACTAATCTGTGCCGAGGCTCCGAGGGGAAGAGTCGGAACCGAAAGTTCGGTTCGACTCTCGGCCCCGGAACCAAGGAGAGACCGTCAGCTCTGCGACTCCTCGATGGGCTCTGAAGGAGTCGAGGTCAGTGGTGCCGATCGCACAAAGGTAGGCTTCGGTACCGAGGGTTCAACAATCATCGGTTCCTCTTCTCCCGGCTCTGAAGACACGAAAGGTCTCGAAGGAGGATCTGCTGGAGATACAGGGAGGGCTTCCAGTTTCGAAACCAACTGGGAAGAAACCGCAATCAGTTTGGACAGAGCCATATTCTCCATGAGCTTCTGTACCACTCGATCCACGTCAGTATCACATAACGGTCTGGAAGAACGGGTCGAAGGGGCCGAAGACGTCACCGACCGAAGGATCGAGGGAGGAGGCACCTCCGACACCTACTCCAAGACCTGAGGCTCGATGAGAGATAATCGCTCAGTGCTTGGCCCCGAGGTCTGTGGAGCCGGCAACTGAACCTTAGACGAGGTGCTCGTTGCCGATGACCTGGGCTCCGATACCTTCGAAGTCTTTGACCCCTTCGAAGACTTAGAAGCCTGATCAGCCTTCCCCAACGCTTCTTGAAAGTCAGGCTTTAGTAAGCCCCTTTCTATTAGCTTCCTGCGCCTTTCCATCATGACCCTTCCACTGAAAGAGTGACAAATAGAGCAGTCCTCCTACAGATGGAGAGGGCCAAGACAGTAGACGCAGGAAGAATGATTGTCAGTAATGGACATCTTTTGTCCACACGGACATCTTTTGAACCCCGATTTAGCTTTTTCTGCCATGACTAACAGGGAACAAACTTTACCAACAAAGTTAAGCTAGCTTACTAACAGTATAACCACTAATTTAACTATGAGTAATAAGTTTAGGTATAAACACTACTTTATATAATGAGAAGTTAAATAATCTTAGCAACAGTCAATATGAACACTAATTTAACTGTGAATAACTAGTATGGATATATAGAAAAAACACTGCACACCAACACTACAATTCTAATTAGGAAAAAAACTCTAACTAAGCTTATAAGAGCAACTACTATAGCTGTCAGAGCCCTGACAGGACTAAATAGGCCTAAGCCCTAAGATTATATATATTATATATATATATATATATATATATATATATATATATATATATATATATAAATGTAAACTCCTAAGAAGAAGCACACACACACACTAACGCTATTAATATCAACTAGAAAAAACAATTTAAACAGCTCTAATACTGAAACTACTGCAGAAAATACAAAAGTTTTAACTGACTCAAGCTCTCCTCCACGCGATCTGCTGCAGCGGCAAACTAGATCTGAGGGATGGTAGAGGAGGATCATGGGATATAGACTGTGCCTCGAGCTTTCTCTTAGATGCAGAGCTTGTGAAATGGCCGACTCGGAGCAGAGGATCGGCTCCGAAACCGTGTGTAAGAACAAACGGCGAGACCGAACAATTTCACATAGTTGTTTATGCAACTCGGCTAATAGTGCCAACAAATTATCCTCACTGACAATGCGGAATAATTTTATGAATTGGCCTCATACTACATTAACTTTCATATAGTTAGGGTGTTGACTTGCAAAATGTAAAAAATAAGTTTCTTTCCTGTGTAGGGTTGAAGTAACCCATCTGAATTTTATATTGATAGCGATTGTTGTATCAAGGAAAGAAACAGAATGACCACAACCTGAAATAACAAATTCTAAGAACCCAACGCTCTTAGTAAGCGAGAGAATGAACGTATCCAGTTCAGGTTTGGTACCAGTCCATGCAAAGAACACATCAGTGATACAACGGCGATATAAATGCTTTTTTTCAAACCCAGGCAAATGCACAAATATTTCAGCTTCCCAAGTACTTAAGACCAAGTTGGCATAAGATGGGGCCATCTTCGACCCCATCACAACACCTTTAATTTGCTGGTAAACTTTTTTTTTTTTTTTTTAATTAAAGTGTAAAAAATTGTTAACTTGCACACTGTAAATGAGTCTGTAAAGCATATCAGTTTTCTGAGATGGGAATTTGGCATAAATGTTTAAATACTTTTCCATATGGTGCAAGCTTTGAACTGCGAAGAGTTCGCTAAGAAAACACCAAGAGTCTTAAGTAAAAACATGAAGCTTGTACAATCAAGTTAAGTATGCTGTCCATGTATTCCGAGATCCTTTCAATTTTGGTTCGTTGGTGGTGCTGCGGTAGGGTTGTCGCCTCACAGTAAGATGCTGTCTGGTATGATTCTCAGCTAGAGCGTCTTCTGATTGGAGACGTGCGTGAATGGGCGTACCTTCGTTGAAGGCTGTGCTTCAGGGCTGGCAACTCGGCATGTAAAAATCAACTGCCAATCATTAGCGGACCGGAGTTCCGCTGTGGCGACCCCTAACCGGGAAAAGCCGAAAGACACAACAACATTAGAGATGATATGACAGAACAAGGGGCTGTCTTTGTCCTTGTGCATTTTAGGAATCCCAAAAAGTTTAGCTAAACGGGGATTGGGTACATGTATGAAAAAATATTCGTCCAAAGAAATTTGTTGTTCCTGGTCAAGATTAAGTAAGAGGGAATCAATCTCATTAAAATATGCATTGTACATATTCAATGGTGACTAGTCTAATATTCACTGTTACTTAAGTCAGATTCAATTTTAGGACATATGCCTTGCTCCTTTAATACCACCCTGGTGCCTTTATCTGCGTTCATGATACACAATGA
Source organism: Protopterus annectens (assembly GCF_019279795.1). NCBI lineage: Eukaryota > Metazoa > Chordata > Ceratodontiformes > Protopteridae > Protopterus > Protopterus annectens. The sequence goes on from NC_056751.1 coordinate 422,062,130, forward strand.
AGTATCATGTGAAAGGATATTCATAGCTAGAGTTTCTGAGAGAAGGACTTGAACCATTTGCCGGTGGATGGGTTTGTCATTCATGTATGAAAATCCATTTTACAGACTCTCAGGAAGGTGGCTAAGGCACTGTGCAGGAAAGGGTTGTAAACATGTTTTCTTCTAATCAGATGGACAGATGGAGTGACACAGTGGACTGTGTAGAAATTGAGTCTTCACAGTCTTTTTCATATAGAACTTTCAGGTTAAGTTTGCGTAAATACAACCTTAAGTCCAGAAGCAAGTCATGGGACGCTTGCTGTGCAGGAATGAAGGAAAAGCCCTTGCTAAGTAGTTTCAAATGATCATTGGAGAGAACTCTGTCAGCTTAAGTACGACCTTTACTGAAAGTGTGATGGTGTCAACGAGAGGAACTATGAGGGGAAGGGTCCGAGGCAGAGGTGCACCGAGATTTCAGAACCTAAGCAGATCAATGCGCATGAGGAGCAGTGCACAAGCAGAGTAAACATTCCAATTATGCCTTCAGCACACAGTTATGGTTCAAGTCCAGCACCTTATACTCATTCTTTTCACAATAATTCAGCTTCAGATTGCCCTAACCACACTTTAAAAATACAGTCAAACAGGTATAATATATAAACTCTTAAGTCATACCAGATAGCAGTCCATTTGTCTCTTCTTTGAGATGTGTGCTTTAGTTTCTGCTTGTCTGGGTGATGTTTGTGTTGGGAGATGCACGTTTAGGCAGTTTTTTTTTGGGGGGGGGGGGGACCTTCTCCCACTGCCTAATCTGTACTATGTTGTTTTATTTACTGTATGTGCATTCTGTACGATTAGTCTTATTTACTCTGTTTTTTGATGATAGGTTATGCCTAGTTAAGTCATTTAGGGTTTAGATATTTTTTCCATTAGTATGACAGATTTGTGTTTTGTTAATTAAATATATATGTGTATAGACATACATGCACACAACTTTATTTGCTATTATTTTCTTCCAAGTTCAACTGCAGAAAACAGTTTACAGACACCAATTTGCAGTTCAAGAGAGTTTATGTACAACAGGCATCAGAAAGCAATGTATTCAACAAGTGTTCTCATACAGGTTTCACTTTGCATACAGCTTTCAAACCTTTAGGTATAGTCTAGCATTACTTACAAAAGAGGCTAGTTTCCTTTGGTTCCAGAGACTCAACCTCAAGCAGGATACAATTCAACATCATATTTTTCTGCAATGTGGATAGCTTCAGGTTGGTTCCTTTCTTCCAACAGCTTCCTTGGAGACCCTTAACACATCACAAGGAAATAGGAACCTGCCACTACTGGGAACTACCAGCCCTTAAAACTATTTGCAACCATTCCTCCTTTGATCCCATGGTGATTCTGCCTCTTTTCTCCTGCCTGACACACCCTTTACAGCTAGCAGATAGCTCATCTGACCCTTCAGCAGTGTGTTTTCATGCTCATCAGCCAGCACTATGCCACATGACTCCTCACAGTATACCTATTTTACATACACACACACACGCACACAAACAGTCATACCTGTTTAACTATGCCATATCACCCACTGTGACAACAGCTGTAAGGACTTTGTACACCTGGACATATCCATCTTATACATTTCTACAAAAAAAATCAATGGGATTTTTTAGCTAGTTTAAAAAACTGAACCACTGCACAATTTTCATGCAGGTTTCAAGTGACAAATCAAACAGCCACATACCCTCACACAATTTAAGTATGTCAGGATCATCATCTCACAGGTACATATACAAAGAATAAAACAGATCTGGTGGTGTGAACCTTGGCAATGGATTGTCACTGTTGAGGTGACAGACTGACCCCATATGTAAAAATGGGAAAAGGGAATTGTGGAAGGATAGATCTAAGAAGAAACAGGGACCCTTCGTCAGTCAGTGAATGAAATTACTCTTCTTTACATTCTCTGAAACTTGCTTATCTTCTTAAAGCACATGTTGAGATATCATATGCTCCACTAACAGACCGCCTAGCCCCTGAATATGCCAGTTTGGCCCCAACAACTACACAACCACAAGCTGCAAATAAAGAAAACAACAATGCAAACACCTGCTTGACATACAGGGAACTCAATATCAGTCAAGATGGCCAGTCTAGCTAGGTATCAGAGAACACAGGCAAGATAATTAGAACCCATTGAGGTGGGTTTGGTCATCAATTAACAGATATGTGCCAAGTATCAGATAAACACAACCTCAGCTGAACTCCCAAAGGTCTTCTCTGTAGTAAAAAAGGAATACAGAAAGCAAACACCAGAGTAACGACCACCACGATGCTACGAAAAAATCTTCTTTATTCAGGCCAAAAGAGATGAGCGCTTTCACGTACAGGACTGTACGCTTCTTCAGATCTACCTTCTACATTAAAAACACCATACTTATATATACTGAAAGTGCTCAATTAAAACCAATTATCCAATAAAGCATCAATTATACAATTTAAAAGAACAACAACAAGTTATACCACGATGAGCTTGATTATTGTTAAAAATGCTCCCTGTTTTTGTTTTGGTGTTAATCTTAGTGGCCTTGAAACTGCCCGCCCCTCAGCCTGCCTCTGGGCCCATCTCATTTGCTCACTCAACTGAGTGCAGTGAGATCATATTCTGATTTCAGGCACTCCTACTGTGTACAAAGAGAGCATCTGGGAAACAGACACAAAAAAAAATTAAGCTTATTTCCTGCCTTTCCTGTTAAGTGGTATAGACTATTTGTAGGCTTCTGAGCCCCCAAGCCCTTCGGTGTTTGAGGGAAGCCTTCTAGCTTGTTTTTTTCTTATAACTAGCCAGTTTTCTAGTTTCAGCACTCAAATCTGTTTCTTTGATCTCAGCACTTGTTCAAATAAAAAAAAAAAATTTAATCTGCTTTTACTGTACTTGTGTTTCTACCTACTTCATTTTACTTTTGCATCATCTTAAAAATACTCAATTGTATTTATTACTGCTTGGTGTAACTCATTCTAAGCCTTTTGGTTTAAACACTTGGGCTTCAGACCAGTTGTTTGCACTGAGAGGGTTTGTGGTCTGCACTGTTGTGGCAGAACAGGTAGCTTACATCCTTCTAGGTTGGGAACTGCTGATTGAGGGCTCAGTGTCTGTTATTCTAAAAGTGTATTAATTCTGGTTTAAGCACTTGGGCTTTCAGGCCAGTTATTTTACATTAAGATGGTTCGTGGTCTGCACTCTTGTGGGAGGAGAGGCTGGACTCTGCCCTTCTGAGCTGGGAATTTCTGGTTAAAGGCTTACAGTGCATGCATATCTGAACTGCTTCTTACCGAAGTTGGTGCGCCTTGTTTGCTGTGGCATAGACTGGATTCGGGCCTGCTGGATCTAGCTTTGTTTGTGTAACTTGAGCACTAATCCAGACATTCTCTAAAGTATTCAATTGTATTTATTACTGCTTGGTTGTAACTTGATTAAAGTGTAGCTATCATTCTAAGTCTTTTGGATTAAGCATTTGGGCTTCAGACCAGTTGTTTTACATTAGGAAGGTTTGTGGCAAGCACTGTGGTGGCAGGACAGGTAGCTTTCATCCTTCTAAGTTGGGAACTGCTGATTGAGAGCCCAGTGTCCAAGGGTATTAGTTCTGGTTTAGGCACTTGGGCTTCAGGCCAGTTATTTTACATTAAGAAGGTTCGTGGTCTGCACTCTTGTGGGAGAAGAGGCTGGACTCTGCCCTTCTGAGCTGGGAATTTCTGGTTAAAGGTTTATAGTGCCTGAATATTTCAACTGTATCTTACTGAAATTGGTGCACCTTGTTTGCTGTAGCTTAGACTAGATCCAGGCCTGCTGAATCTAGCTTTGCTTATATGCTTGTTGTTTGTTTGCTTGTTATTTCCCTGGAAGCTAATTCCACCCAATACGCGGCTTCTCAGCGCTTCTGTGGATCACTAGTTATATCTGCATTGCTTACTGTACTAGTTCCTTGTTTCACTTGAAAGAAAGTTACTGTTTGTCGTTTTTGCATTTAGTTACTTGTAACACATTGCACTCAAGTTACCTGGCACTTGCTCACTATAGCAATTATATAAGTCAGCACTAAAAATTAAAAGCACTACACCCTCACTCCCCACTGGCCCTTGTTTTCAATTAAGGAATTCCCAATATTATTCTAGCATGTCCAAAGGTCAGTTGTCAATCTCCTCTCCGGTCCAGCTGGTGAATCTGGGAATCTTGAGGCAATGTTATAACTGCCTCATGTACACAGACAACCCTCTCCTCCTCCCACATAACACAAATACTTGTGAGAGATGCAGCTATTTAGCCAAACTGGAGGCTGAGCTCTCTCAACTCAGGACTGGCAAGACCAGACAGGAGGAGAAGGCAACTACACACACCACAAAACCAGCCTCACATAATGCTACCACACCACTGAATCAAACACATAAACACACAAAGACATACTCGGAGGCTCTGAGTAAAAATTTACCTAAAGAGCGGAGGCCTCCAAAGCAGACACCTAAACAACTGCTACCTCAAGACACCCCACAAGCAACACATAAACCACAAAAGCAGTGTGCAAAGCAGTCACAGCCCTTAAGGCCAAATACAACACCAAACATACTTGTCATAGGCGACTCCATAGTCAGACACACTGACGTCCCACTCACCAGGCTGAACAAGGAGAGGGTCACAGTAAGCTGCCTATCGGGCGCTAGAATCCGCCACATAACACAAGCACTCTGGTCACTCCACGGCAAGTACAAATATGACACAGTCATTGTCCATGCTGGTGTGAACGACCTGAGACGTACCTCCCTGGACTACATGAAAAGAGACAGAGGAGCTCTCTGATTATGTAGCCCAGGCAGGTATGACCCTGACCCTGAGCAGTATCCTTCCTTCACCAAGAATGATGCCACAATATAGAGACAAGATGATCAGCTTTAACAATTGGCTTAATGTCTGGTGTCATTCAAAGGGGATCCAGTGGCTGTCTGCCTGGGATGACATGCTTGACAGGCCACGCTGCTTCGCAAGGGATGGCTTGCACCTGTCACCATTGGGATTCCGGATATTGGCTAAGGCTCTTGCCACCCCATAGTGCCTTTTTAGGCAAGGCTCAAATTCTAAACCTACCACCCTAGAAAACAAAAATGGGAAGAAACTGAGGGTAATGCTGCTCAATGCCAGAAGTCTAAATCTCAAAATGCACGCACTCGAGGCCCTTCTCAGTATGGAGAACGTCGATGTCTGTGCTGTAACTGAAACCTGGTTCAAGGCTCCTGAGAGCACCCTGGCACTATTAGGTTTTACCTCATATCATGCGTTCCGGCCCCAAAACTCGGACCACACCACAAAAGGAGGGGGTGTATCCATATTCATAAAGGATACCCACACCTCCAGGTTGGTGGCAACGCACGAAGCTTCGGAAACCATCCAGGTGCAACTAATCATAGGCAAAACTGCTCTACAAATTGTAGCATGCTACAGGCCACCCTCTCAAACTCAGGAACCCCACACAGCCTTCCTGAAGACACTGGAGGGTATAAATGTATCTCCAAACACCATCATATTGGGTGACTTCAACTACCCGAATATAGACTGGGAACATTACTCAAGCCCTAACTTTCTAGCCCAACGGTTCCTGGAGTTCATAAATTCAAATGCCATGGAACAGCTTGTCACTGTTCCCACGAGAGGAGAAAATATACTAGATCTCATTATCACAAACATGGGGACAAAATGCTCCACACCGGAAGTATATCCCTCATTGGTGAGATCTGATCATAAACTAATCTCACTGGAAATCCACATCCGCCCCCACCCCAAACAAAAAAGACCACAGTGAAGAACTTCTCTAAAGCAAACTTCACACTACTCAAGACTGGTGTGGTATCCTTCAAGGCCCCTGAGCCAGTGAAAACCACAACCCAAGCTGCGGAAGCCCTTACAAATGCCTTCTATGAACACCTCCAGGACTGCATGGATCAGGCAATCCCAAATAAAACCAAGACTCTTTCCACAAAGGGCAAACGTCCAGTCTGGTGGACCCCAGCCATTAACAAACTTTACAATAAGAGGAGAAAGCTATTACATGATAGAACAAAATCCATAAAAGGGAAGTCACCCTGATCATTATTAGTAAAAAATACGAGCACTCATAAAATCAACTAAGGCCAATTTTGAGAGAAAAATTGCCATGGATTCAAAGGACAATCATAAGGCCTTTTTCAGCTATGTTAGGAACCTGGGTGGAAACTCTCAGATATGCTCAGAATTAGTCCAAAATGATACAAAAATCACTGAACACACAGACATTGCCAACATACTGGCAGACAGGTTCAGTGCAAACTTCACCCCCCTCTCCACCCCTAAAGGAGAGATAACTATCCCAGCAGAGTGTAGCCTCCCAGACATCTCAAATGCGCAGGTCAAAGCTGCTCTCTCTAAAGCTAAAAACACAGCATCAATGGGACCGGATGGTGTCCCCGGCTGTGTGCTACAAGAGCTAAATGAGGAATTAAACCCGCACATAAGGCAGCTGTTTAATCTCAGCCTTACCACAAGATACGTGCCCAAGGAGTGGCGTACGGCAACTGTGGTCTCACTCCACAAAGGCGGTGCCTCTACGGACCCTGGTAATTACTGCCCTATAAGCTTAACAAGTCTAGTCTGCAAAGCTATGGAGAGGATCATAATGGAGCTAATAAACAAAGATATAGGGGACTTGCAGACATTGGCCCTGACCCAGTTTGGCTTTGTCAAGGGCAGATCATGCCTTTTGAACTTGGTCGACTTCTTCGAAACAGTCACCAAGGCCATTGATGAGGGAAAGGCAGTCCATACAGCCTACCTTGACCTTGCAAAGGCCTTCGACACAATACCCCACTCGGGTATTGTAGAAAAACTTACCAGCTTAAATGTAAACCCATATGTCACAAGATGGGTTGCAGACTGGCTTAAGGACAGAACCCAGAGGGTTAGAGTTGCTGGCGCTATGTCAGACTCCAAGCCAGTCACAAGTGGTGTCCCACAGGGCTCGGTCCTTGGCCCCCTATTGTTCGGCATCTACTTCTCAAAAGTACAGGCCAACATGGGAGGACTTTGGCTGACAAAGTTTGCAGACGACTGCAAACTGGGCGCCATAGTGGAAAGTGCATCGGACACGGATATCCTTCAGAAGGGACTCACGGAAACAGATAGCTGGTGCCAGAGCCATGGCCTGAAGTTAAACGCCAAAAAATGTATAGTCATACCCTTCGGGAAAAACAAGGTAACCCCAAGCTACCATATAGGTGGCAATCCACTAAGCACAGAAGAGGTTATCAGGGACCTGGGGACCCAGGTTGACAGTGGCCTTTCTTTTGACACTCACGTTGCTAAAGTGGTTAGAAAGACCTTCAACATTGCCCACCTGATCATGAAGGGATTCACATCCAGATCTAGTGAGGTCATTGTTCCCCTGTACTCTTCACTTATCAGACCAATGATAGAGTACAATGCCCCATTCGGGATGCATCTCACCCGACATCTGCAGCAATTGAAGAGACCCCAAAAGTTCCTCACCAAAAGGATAAAGGGACTCCAAAATCTGTCATATGCTGCCAGATTGAAGAAACTCCAGCTCTATTCAGTTGCATACAGTCTGCTCAGAGGTGACATGTGCCTGACATACAAGGCCATGTCCAACCCGGAATTAATGGACATGCTCCACCTCAAAAAATCCAAATCCACCAAAACCACTAGAGCAAGCGACTTAAACCTTAGCACGGATATAAATAGGACGTGCTGGAGGGATAGATTTATCACTCAGAGACTCCCTATGCTGTGGAATAAAATCCCGATCCATGTGAGGCAGAGCACCTTGCTGGCTCTGTTCAAGAGAAATCTTGACCTGTGGATGAGAGATCGTAGGTTTATCCCGGGAATCATCTCTGTGTCACTGCTGGACAGAGGCACAACAAACTAATGGGCACAGTATTTTTTCATATAAGGGGTGGCGTAAGCCACAAAAATTTGGGCTAGGCTTATAAATGCCTTAGGGCAGATAGCCTAGTATAAACCTATGAACCTATGAACCTATGAACAATATCAACCTTACTGTTCAAGAAGGTGAAACCATAAATAATAGTAATATAGTATGCTAATAAAAAATATATATGTATTGATACATAAAGACCTCCATAAAGTTCGAATAGATTCAAAATGTAATCAGTGTTTTGAAAGAATCTTGTAATTAATTATCAGTGGAAGTCAAACACTGAAATCAGAATCATTGATTAACATAAGAATATGTACCATCTACTGTTGGAAAGAAAAGTATATGTAGTGGCAAACGGTTAAAAATCTTGGTAAGTGCATAAATATGTAGATCTAAATGTACATATATAGAATGTATATATATATATATATATATATATATATATATATATATATATGAATAAATATATATGTAAAAATATATATAAAAATATATATATTTTATGAAAAGTGTGTGTTTAAAAAATACATATATATATATATTTGAAAAACCTACTATGTATGATGTGTATAGTATATCTCTTAAAACTAGAAATTCTCATAATGTAAAAAGGTATTTAATACTATATTTAATACCTCTAGTTAATCACTATGATGGGAGCCCAATGAATTCATACATGTGGAGGCCAAAATAAATAAATAAGTATATATAAATAACTAAATTATTTAAAATGAATAAATAAACATGTTGATAGAAATTCATTATGTAGTCATTATTTAAAATTAATATAATAGCCTATTCAGTAGTTTGGACAGATTTCATAAAAGCAGGCTAAACATATACAGTAAAATTCAGCATGAAATAAAGACTAAAACATTACTTCAAGCTCAGCATTTTGAGTGAAGATCTAACACTGATATACTGATTAAGACCAGGTGGATAGTGTGCTTTAAACCGTAGTATCCAGGCTAGTTCAATATTTTCTAGCTCATTAAAGGTGTCTCCTTTCCGTTTGTTGGGCTTAATAATTTGTAATATTCTGAATCTAAAGGTATGTCCAGCATTATCATTAATGTGTTTGGATAGTGCATTCCTTAAATCATTCTTCTTTATATCATATAGGTGGTTGTAAATCCTTTTTTTCAATAATCTCGTTGTCATACCTATATAGAATGCATTACAATCCAAACAATCTGCAAGGTATATTAGATTCAAATTAATACAACTACCTTTAAAATTTGGCTTGAAAACGAGGTCTATTAAAGGAGGTTTAAAAACTTGTTCTTTCGACATGTAAGCACACATATTGCAAGCATCACATGGATATGTCCCTACTTTATTCATTGGAACTCGCAAATCAACTAGTTGTTCATCATTAAATTTTTCTATACATAATAGTCTTTTTAAATTTTTACTATTATTATATACAAACACTGGTTTCTCCCCCACTAGCTTCCTAATATCTGTATCTGTAAGCAATATGTGCCAATTCTTTTTAATAATGTTTGTGATATACTTATTGTCACTAGTATATCTAGTTTGAAAATTTATGGCATATTTGCTTGGTGCACGATTGCTCCATGTACCTTTCAGCCTATTACTGCTGTTGTGTGGCCCTTCCATTAACTTAAGAGACTGTTTGACTGAATTTATCAAATTTAAATCATAGCCCCTATCTATGAACATCTGCTCTAGCATAAGCATTTGTGTAGAAAAATCTTCAGTATCTCTACATATTTTCTGAATTCTAATAAACTGACTTTTTATAATATTTTTGAACACATGTCTAGGATGCATGCTGTTAAATTCTAGGAGCGTGTTTTTCCAACAAGGTTTTCTATATATAAGGAAGTATGTAGACAGCCTAATTCATCTTTTTTAATAGTGATGTCCAAAAAATCTATCTTGGTGTAAGAGAAATCAATAGTAAATCTAAAGAAAGATGTAGTCGATTCTAGGTATTCTACCAAAGCTTTAAATTCATCTATAGTGCCCTTCCAGAATATAAGGACATCGTCGACAAATCGCTTATATAGTAGCATCTTTTGGAAGCTTGCATTGTTAAACAAATACATGTGTTCCCAATAGTGAACAACAAGGTTTGCATAAGTATTTGCGCAGGGAGTGCCCATGGCAACTCCCCACTGTTGCAAAAAAAGTTGTTTGCCATACATAAAGACATTATTATTCAGCACCAACTGTAAAAGCGCATTAAATAAAATCTGATCATTACTATCAAATAAATCACTGTCTTTAATAAGGCATCTGATAGCTTCACCACCATAACGGTTTGGTATGGATGTAAAAAGATTTTTCATATCCATGGTTATTAAAAGGCAATCACTAGGGAGACCTTGGTCAAATTGTTCTAAAACATCTAGCAATTGATAAGTATCTTTTAGAATTGATGGAATGTTATTGACTATGGGTCTTAGTTTCTTTTCAATAAAGACTGACATAGTCTCTGTAATCCATCCATTACCAACAACTATGGGACTCAAAGGACGTGGTAATATATTTTTATGTACTTTAGGCAAACCCTTTATGTATGGAATTCTAGGTTGTTCAACTAGAAAATAGGAATATAGCTCATGATCGATTTGTCTACACATTAAAAAATCGTAGAGTTCTTGATGTACTTCATAAATCAGTCTGTTTAAATCAGAATATTCAATTTTAGTATATGTGGCAGTATCATTCAACATGTTCATCATACTAGTGTGATACATCTCATAATCTAGCAAAACAATCCCTCCCCCCTTATCTGCTGGTTTTATAACAACATTCTGGTCACGTTGTAAGGAATATATTATTTCCCATTCATCATGTGAGATATTGAAGTATAACTCACTAGCTTTAAAGTTGTTAAAATAGCAGTAGATGTCATTCTCACAGGCTTTCAGAAAACAATCAACAGCAGGTGGTAATGTCGGCGTAAATGTGCTTTTCCTTTTAAAACTAAAGTCATTTTCTTTTAATGTTTCAGGATGTTTAGTCTTACTAAAAAAGTTTTTCAAGGCAATAGAGCGTGTAAAAAGTCTTAGGTCAACCAAGAGTTCACTAATATTATTAACCTGAGCCGGTATGAATGTTAAACCCCTGTTAAGAAGACTATTTTCAAGTTCTGTAAGGGCTCGGTTAGATAGATTAAAGACCAAATTATTTAATCTCTCATTCGATTCCTGTTGTTCGGATATTCTCCTGAGAACTTTCTTTTTGACCTCTCTCGACTGCTGGATCTGTTTTGTGACATCCTTCGAAGTTTTGTAGGTAGCGGTAAAAAACTTTCAAGATTTCCTTGTTTGACTTTTGGTTTCGCACCAAGCATGTTGCCGCTTAGTTTCTTCAATGCTTGCTGATTGGGAGGGGAGTGTCTCTGATTTCCTGAGCTGCATCATTCACTAGCGTCGAGCTTGGAGCTATGATGTCATTGGTAGGGGTTGAATCTCTTAAAAGGGAAACATTGGACTGAGAGTGTGAAACACTAACTTCATTAATAATGGGAGCATTTTCTTCATTTGAATTATTATGACTTATAGATTCCATTCTGGTATCTCGGTACCTAGGCCAAGTGAACACCTGGCCGGTATGGAAATCAATATGGTCCCTTTGTAATTTCCGCGTTTTTACTTGTTGAAGTTTTTCACCATAAGCAAATATTTGATTGTGTAGAATATCTAATCTTTGTATAAACGTTTCCCCTTTAAATTTCATAGAGATATCTTTAAACAAAGTTTCATTTTTTTGAGAAAGTTCTTTCTCTATGGGTAAAAAATAATCAATAAGTAACTTGATGTAGTTAAATCCCAGATCCAAATTCAGTTGTTGCCATCTTCTTAGGAGCTCCGGATGGTTTTCACCGTAAGTTGGCATACATAGCACCCTCATTCCTCTGGGGATAACTTTGAAATGCAAGCAGGCTTCTAAATGTCGCCTTTGCCAGATAAGCCTATGTAGTCTGTAAAGTGTATTTTCAAGTTCTTTGTAAACAGCATTAAAGTCTCTTTGAATGTCTATATTAATTTTATCACAAGTAGCAGTTGACAACATAAAATCCATGTTGAGTAAAGGATTATTTTTCGGTTCAGTTAGGGCATTCCATTTTTTTACCAGAATTTGTTTGTCCGGCACGTAGTCCAATTCAACAGTAGTAGCATCCATAACGTGAAGACAGCCGAGCGTAGAAGTAAGCACAACAAAATCAGATAAACACAACCTCAGCTGAACTCCCAAAGGTCTTCTCTGTAGTAAAAAAGCAATATAGAAAGCAAACACCAGAGTAACGACCACCACGATGCTACGAAAAAATCTTCTTTATTCAGGCCAAAAGAGATGAGCGCTTTCACGTACAGGACTGTATGCTTCTTCAGATCTACCTTCTACATTAAAAACACCATACTTATATATACCGAAAGTGCTCAATTAAAACCAATTATCCAATAAAGCATCAATTATACAATTTAAAAGAACAAGAACAAGTTATACCATGATGAGCTTGATTATTGTTAAAAATGCCTATTCATAAAAATCAAATAGATGAATACAATATCAACCTTACTGTTCAAGAAGGTGAAACCATAAATAATAGTAATATAGTATGCTAATAAAAAATATATATGTATTGATACATAAAGACCTCCATAAAGTTCGAATAGATTCAAAATGTAATCAGTGTTTTGAAAGAATCTTGTAATTAATTATCAGTGGAAGTCAAACACTGAAATCAGAATCATTAATTAACATAAGAATATGTACCATCTACTGTTGGAAAGAAAAGTATATGGAGTAGCAAACGGTTAAAAATCTTGGTAAGTGCATAAATATGTAGATCTAAATGTACATATATAGAATATATATATATATATATATGAATAAATATATATGTAAAATATATATATAAAAATATATATATATTTTATGAAAAGTGTGTGTTTAAAAAATACATATATAATATATATTTGAAAAAACTACTATGTATGATGTGTATAGTATATCTCTTAAAACTAGAAATTCTCATAATGTAAAAAGGTATTTAATACTATATTTAATACCTCTAGTTAATCACTATGATGGGAGTTCAATGAATTCATACATGTGGAGGCCAAAATAAATAAATAAGTATATATATAAATAACTAAAATATGGATGGACATATCCATCTTATACATTTCTACAAAAAAAAAATCAATGGGATTTTTTAGCTAGTTTAAAAAACTGAACCACTGCACAATTTTCATGCAGGTTTCAAGTGACAAATCAAACAGCCACATACCCTCACACAATTTAAGTATGTCAGGATCATCATCTCACAGGTACATATACAAAGAATAAAACAGATCTGGTGGTGTGAACCTTGGCTATGGATTGTCACTGTTGAGGTGACAGACTGACCCCATATGTAAAAATGGGAAAAGGGAATTGTGGAAGGATAGATCTAAGAAGAAATAGGGACCCTTCGTCAGTCAGTGAATGAAATTACTCTTCTTTACATTCTCTGAAACTTGCTTACCTTCTTAAAGCACATGTTGAGATATCATATGCTCCACTAACAGACTGCCTAGCCCCTGAATCTGCCAGTTTGGCCCCAACAACTACACAACCACAAGCTGCAAATAAAGAAAACAACAATGCAAACACCTGCTTGACATACAGGGAACTCAATATCAGTCAAGGTGGCCAGTCTAGCTAGGTATCAGAGAACACGGGCAAGATAATTAGAATCCATTGAGGTGGGTTTGGTCAGCAATTATCAGATATGTGCCAAGTATATCTGTGTTTTATGTGATATTAAGTATCCTCCACTGTGAGACAATGACAGGAAGAAACTTCTTGGAATACAAATGCAGAATTCTGAAACCAGCTGAAATGTAAAGACTCAGAAGGCACACTCCTAGCAATAATGACTGACAGTTTTCATTAAAATGTTTTGAAAAATGTGAGCTGCTCAAATACAGATGAGATGAAACTGCAGATATATATATCTGCAGTTGTTTCATCTTATCTATATTTCATTAGCAGACCGGCATTCTGCTGTGGTGACCCCTAACCGGGAAAAGCCAAAAGTATATATATATAGTTGTTTATGCAAGGCAGGAAAATATAACTCTTTCTGCTGGTATGATTGCATTGTTTTATATATATATATATATATATATATATATAGCCTCCCAAACAGTCATGTAAGAGAAAAGTTGGAAATACACATTCAAAAAACTGCTATGTATAACATGTGGGAACAACAGATTCTTACCATAATGGCTAGTCTGTCCATATTACCTTAGAATGTAAATGGCCTTAAAGGTACAGACAAAAGGAAAGAATACTGAACTACATTAAAAAATACAGAATGCAAGGAACTTCCGAGATAGCTGCAAAATGATCAACAGCTTGATTTCAACTCCCCTAGTGTGAAAAAAAACTGAGAGATAAGGAACAAAAACTCTGCGAGAAGTAGCAAATTTAGTTACTGCCAAATAAGTATACTGCCTGGATGTCAGCAAAGAAACTTAAGACAGGCTGAAAGAAAATAAACTACAAAAGGTGAAGAGAAAACTATGATTGGGAAGAATCCTGCAGCTGTTCAGCAAAAAAGCAGCTCGAGCTCCAGCTTTGGTGCAAGGCATGACTTTTAGTAATCTAAAGGAAAACTAATTGCATGTACTCACAGTCGATTAAAATAAATAAAACACTGAAGGAGAATATCAACTCGCATAACAAAAGGCTGGAAAAAAAATCAAAGAAACTTTGAACAGCTATTCAGATGAACTGATCAAACTGCAAAAATCACAGGTCCAAATTAAGAAAAGGCTGGCTGAGTGTGAAACTGCTCAAGAAGAGCCATTTCAAAAAGTGGCAGAGTTAAAGGACTGAGCAGACAGGGAAAACTGGAGATTTTCAGCTGTACAAAAAAAAATACTGAAAGAAATAGACTGTATTAATTTTATGAAAGCACAAATAAGCAACTTGACTGGTATTACACAGCAGGATTTGTCAATTGAAAGGGCACAGTGTGTGTGTTCCACACCTGGCCAAGAGAAAGCAGCTAAGACCTGTATTAATAAAGCTGCAATCATACCATCTGAAAGAACTGATCCTGACAAAACTGTGGTAAAAGGGCAAAATACTGAAAATCGGATAAAACAGGCTTTTCAAGATGGATGCATAATGACATACAGCTTAATTGCATCTTTTCCAGTGAGAAAAAAGAAATTGATAGATAAGAGCCAAAAATTCTGACCATTTTAGTAAAATTAAGTTACTGGCTAGTTAAGTAGACTGAGCCTAAAAGTAAACTGACTCGAAAAAGTGAAGAGAAAACATTTACTAAAAAGAATTCTCCAGCGGTTCAGCAAAAAGCTCCAGCTTTGGTACTAAATAGATGACTTCCAGTAATTTAGAGGAAAGGATAAGTCAGCTGTGCTCAGAACTAATTAAAATAAATGAAACACTGACGTATATCAACTCAAAAAACAAAAGTCTGAAAAAAATGGAAGAAGCTTTAAAAAGCTAATCAGATGAACTGATAAAAATGCAAAAATCAGAGGTCAAAATGTACAAAAGGCAGGCTGGATATCAGACTGCTCAGGAAGAGCCGTTTAAAAAATGGCAGAGTAAGAGGACAGAGCATGCAGAGAAAAACTGTGATTTTCTGCTGTACCACAGAAACTGTAAAGAACAGACTGCATACATTTTATGAAGGCACAAATAAGTGGACTGGTATTCCACAGCAAGACTTGTTATAAATGAAAGAACAAATAGTCTGCACGTTCCAAACCTGGACATGGGAAAGCAGCCAAGACCAGTATTATAACAATGCAATCATACCAGCAGAAAGAGTTAAACCTGAAAAAACTGGGGCAGAAGGGCAAAATACTACAAAATGGACAGTACAGATTTGTAGAAAATTATTTTTTTACTGTACACCAGGCAGAAGAGAAATTTGTAATTCTGCTATCAGGGAATGTTGAAAAGTAGCTGTGAGAGTCAAGCTGCTGTACCAAACTGTCTGTAAAATATTTTCCGGCAGGATCAAAGTCATTAATTTTATGTAGAACAGGCTAAGGAGGAAATACAAAAGTTTGTCCACCACACACCGAAAGTATTAACTCGAAACACACTTCACTGAAGTACAAGCCACTACTGGTCACAGAAGCTGAATTCCAAACTTTTATTAATAAAAGTTTAGAATTCAGCTTCTGTGACCAGTGGAGGTTTGTACTTCAGACAAAAGTTTGCCCAAGAAAAGGTGAGCCATCAAACAAGAGACAACTGCTTCTCATTCTTTTGATAATAAAGCTTACAGAGACACTTTGCCAGTGAAACATTTTCCAAGTTTCCAACAAAAATGCTTGAGAGAGAGAAAAAAGCACACGAGCTGTCTATAAGAATAGGGAGTACCTTGGACTTGAACTGCAGTCTGGGGTTGGGAGATTGAGATGAACGGGAGGAAGACAAGTTACATTGAAATTACTGAATAAATAAGAGACTTAAAGCCTCAAACAAATTTATGAAATATGGCTTTACAAGAAAAGGTGGAAAGACTAGACTTTTGTTGACTTGACTTTGTTAAACTTGTGGGGGACTGAAACGCATATGCCCCACTTCATGTCATTAATGTTTGGAAGCACAGTGAAGGCAGGGAAAAAGAAAAACAGTACCTACATTTTATGATATAAATTGAATGCTATAAGTAAAACAGCTTCAGTTATTGTATGTGATAAAGATACTAAAATAAAGAAAGTGGTTGTTTTCTTTTTTGTTTTTAGAAATGTACGCATTACAAAAATGAGAAGCCGCGGTGGTGCAGCAGTAGCATTGTCGCCTCACAGCAAGAGAGTCTTCCGTTCGATTACCGGCTGGAGCGCCTTTTGTGTGGAGTCTGCATGTCCTCCCTGCAGTCGAGTGGCGTTCGAAAGACATGCGTGAATGGGTGTGCCTTCGTTTGGCATCGGGCTGGCACCTCGGCACCGTAAAAATCAACTGCCAATCATTAGCGGATTGGCGTTCCACTGTGGCGACCCCTAACCGGGAAAAGCTGAAAGAACAAACAACAACGCATTACAAAAAAAGAGAAGAGAGGCTGGATAAAACAATGTTTAAGCTAATATGCTGTAATCTTGAGCTGTTGAGGTGGAGGATGGGGGTGCAAAAGTACACAGATTTCAATATCTGTAGAAGTGGTATGTTCTGCCTTACGTCTGTATAGGTGAAAGTTTGGATTAAAGCTTTTGGCTTAATCTAATAAATTTTTGTGTAAGCAAGCAAATAAGAGTATGCCGAATGCAATGACAAGCTTTCCACTTGCAAATAAATGTTCAGTGTACATTCACAGGTTTGCAGAACTGAGCATTTGGTGCTAGTGTTTCCATAGAAACATGCCGACTAAAAAAGGAAGAAATAAAAGCCAGAACACTTTTTTAAGGCTAAAAGCTAACAATTTCTGAAAGCATATGAGCTGTTTTTCACATATGGGAGGGGAATGAAAATAAAGCAAGAAGACACAGCAATTACTTTAAGTAGGGACACAAGTTGTAAACATGCGTCTTCGGCATGGATAACCTTAATGTTAGGTTAATTTGTGCTAGTGTGTAGCTGTCAATTTGGGACAGCTGTTCCTACCAGGAGGGTTAAAACATTATTTAAAGCTGTACATAGTTTTTTGTGCTTGTTTTAAGTTAACAGGTTACAGGGTGTTCTGGAGGGGGGTGTTTTTTATTTTGTTTGAGGGTTTTCATTAAAATAAAACTCATAAAATGTGACATAGGGTCACATGGACATGACAACAAAGAATGGTATACGAGATCAACCTGCCAAACATCAGTGGGTGCATGTAACACAAAAGCTAGAAAAAGACATTTAATAAAGCTGTCATTTATACTACTACATACACTACACATTACTTTGGAACGTGAATGGCCTCACAGGTATAGACAAAAAAGGTAAGAGACCTGAATTATATTAATAGAGAGTACAAATAGCAATACCACAGGAGACACATTTGGACAGGGAGTGTGCATGTGAATTTGATAAAGGATTTAAGGATGGATAATCAGCAGAATATCAGGGAAAAAGGAAATGGGGAGTATAATTGCTAGAATAGCTCCAATAGTGATAGAAGGGGGAAAAGATAGTAATGGCAAATTTATGACAGTAAGAGGGTACTGGCAAATACAGGAGTATTACATTGGAATGTACTTATATTTCATCAAAAAAGTACAGTTCTACAAGTTGAACTTAACATAACAGTGCTCAAATGATCACTGCTGCAGTAGACTTAGCTATATGGGTTATACCCTGCCAAGGATATTAACATCTGGCCAGCTTCCAAAGCTTCAGGGCACCTTCAACAAGTCCAAACTGTCGAGCGGTTTGAGCTGAGACAACTAAAAGACAAGTCTGTGCATGCAACCCTTCAGAGATTTCATGCCAGTACAGAGGGGGAGACAAGAGTCCTGAAAGGGCAATGTTAGGAAAAACAAAAAAATAAATGTTCATTCTGTGTCATTAAAAACACAAAAAAAGGAGGCGTGGCCAAGGATGAACACAGGATAGCAGCAGATTTCTTCAGCTCCACCAATTTCATTACATTGACAGGAATTAATTACTTAAAAAATTAATTCTTGAAGTAATTTTCTTTCTAAATATGTTTGTTTTATATAGTTCTTGAACTATATCTAAAAAAGAAAGGAAATCTTAATAATATTCCTGTCAGAAATTACTTTGGAAATTTTCCTGTCAGTTTATCAGTCTGAAATGAGTTCCAGTAAGACAAATTCTCAAGACTCCAGCATCAAGAAAGAACTTCAGTCTCTGATAATTATAGTCCAGCAACTTACTGCTAAGATAGATAAAATGGATACTAAAATAGACACTTTCATAGAAAAACTACAAAACAAATAGACTTGTTACATATGGACCTGCAACAACAGAAGATCCAGATGACAGGCATAGAAGAAGCTGTGAATGACATGGAAAATAAAATACAAGAAGAGGAAATCAACATTGAGTTTCTGCTGAAACAAAATACACATTTACAAACAAAGCTGGATGACCTGGAAAATAGATCTAGGCAATAACATTAGGATTTTTGGACTGCCAGAAAATATTGAAGGTAACAATATTACTTCTTTTTAACAACATGGCTCCCTAAAACTTTAGATTTACCAGAAGCACTCTCTTTTGGTATCGAAGAGCACATAGATCTATAGCTAATACTAACTCTAACAAAAACTATCCTAGATCAGTTATAGTTAGATTTCTATAATCTTTGATAAAGAGATGGTTCTTAAATCTGCTTGGGCTAAAGCTCCTGTTAAGTTTAATGAGACAACTGTGCTTTGACAATGACTATTCTTCCATGGTAATTGCTAAAAGAAAAGTTTTTCTGCCACTAATAAGGGAGCTTAAAAAGCACAGTTTAAAACATACCTTCTGTTTCCTGCCAAGCTTAAAATCTTCCTTCCTGATGGTCCTAAGGTCTTGATGATTTAGACTCTGCTTTACTGTTTGTCAAAGAAAAAGGATTTTGGATAAAATAGAAGAAATGGAATGGGCTAGTTCTTCATTAAAGAGATTGGCAACTGAAGCTTCCTGGAAGACTTCAGAGAAGAAGAAGAGACTAAAAACAAATGATTTGTTATATGTTTTTTTCTCTCTCATCATTTTAGTTCATTATTAATCTTTTGAATATAGTTCCTGCATTTCCAGAAAGCCACAAATATTTTGGAAAAGATTTAATCAAAGTTATTCTCTATGTGCAAAGAAATGTTTTGTTTCATAACCAGTCAAAATGCCTGAGGATTTAATGGCAGGCTGTGACTCGATTTGTTTTTCTTTCTGAAAAAGTAAGGTTAGTAATTTGATACATTTTTTATCTTTATCTTTTTTTTCCTTCTTCTTTTATTATTTTCTTTGTTTAAACAATGACATTCTATTTAGATTATGTAGTGGGTAAAGGGTGGGGAGGGCAGGGAGAGAACAGTAATGAAAATATCATTAATAGAATAATAACATATTTATTTCTTGTAAAAGTTTATAAGTTCTTCAAATGCTATTTCTGATTATACTTTCTTGATTATACTGCTTATGCTTGTTTGTAAATAATCTGTCATGCTTTAACTAATAATAATCAGAACTAAATAAGAGTAAATAATATGTTTTATTTTTAACTCTATTAATATAAACAGTAAGTAACATTCCATTGTATATACTTCTTACAGCTTTCTCTTACATTTTTTATTTCTGCCTCACTCCCTTTATTTTCTACTCTCTTTTTCTTTTCTTTATTAATATATAGAAATGCTTTTGACTGTGTGGGCACAGTGAATAATAGGATTTGTATGAAAATTGAGTTGGGAGAAGAATGCTGAGTTTTATTGCTTGTTGGTAATTTTGAGTTTAATTTCACTTGCATAGAGGCTGTGATGATCTGTGGAATACATTGTGGAGGTTCTGTCATGTTTAGATGCATTTACACTGCTAAATGAATGTTTGTCACTAGTTTTTAATAAGTTTCCCAAAATGTTAAGAGACAATCTGGGATGTGGGCTGTCTTATGCACAATGTCCTTGAGTTACCTCAGAATCTTCAAATCACAGAATTCTCACAGAGAAACTGAAAGCAGTTAGTATAAACATTGACAAGGTTATCACACTGACACACCACAGATTCAAGAAAAATACTCTGTTCATAAAATATGTCAGTTATAATGAGTTTAAATGATGTAGTTTCTTGTAGTAAGTAAATGTCTTATTTTAGAAGGCATAAAAATGAAACATTTATTTAAATGTTTTTGAAAATCTACTTAACAGCAGCATAATAATCTGTGTTAAAAATGTGTGTTCCAAACATATACTTTACTATAACTCATTTAATTCATCTGATTGACAAACATAAATAATCTTATAACTCTATTCTGGAAGAAATGTCATGTGATATATTTTAAAGCAGTAGGTTAGCATGATTGTAAAATCTGGTTACCAATATGTGTTTGCTGTGCATTATTTTGTATAAAGCAGACAGATTTATTCTAGGGACAGCAAGTAGGATAGTGCTCTACAAAGACACAACTCAGTGAGATCAGATATATATATATATATATATATATATATATATATATATATATATATATATATATATATATATATATATATATATATATGTGTGTGTGTGTGTGTGTGTGTGTGTGTGTGTGTGTGTGTGTGAGTGTGATGGCTTTTCTGAGAATCTGCATAACTATCCAATATGATTTATAATAATTTCTATGAATACAATATTTTACTCTATTGACAAAATGAATGTTTGCCACAAGTTTTAATAAGTTTCCGCCAAAATGTTAAGGAGACAATCTGGGATGTGGGCTGTCTCATGCACAGTGTTCATGAGTTTCCTCAGAAGCTTCACTCACAGAATTTTCACAGAGAAACTGAAAGCAGTTAGTATAAACATTGACAAGGTTATCACACTGACACACCACAGATTCAGGAAAAATACTCTATTCATAAAATGTGTCAGTTATGATGAGTTTAGATGATGTAGTTTCTTGTAGCAAGTAAATATCTTATTTTAGAAGGCATAGAAAATGAAACATTTATTTAAATGTTTTTGAAAATCTACTTAACAGTAGCATAATAATCTGTGTTAAAAACTTGTGTCCCAAACATATACTTTACTATAACTCATTTAATTCATCTGACTGACAAGCATAAATAATCTTATAACTCTATTCTGGAAGAAATGTCATGTGATATATTTTAAAGCAGTAGGTTAGCATGATTGTAAAATCTGGTTACTATTATGTGTTTGCTGTGCATTATTTTGTATAAAGCAGACAGATTTATTCTAGGGACAGCAAGTAGGATAGTGCTCTACAAAGACACAACTCAGTGAGATCAGATATATATATATATATATATATATATATATATATATATATATATATGTGTGTGTATGTGTGTGTGTGTGTGTGTGTGTGTGTGTGTATGTGTGTGTGTGTGTGTGTGTGTGTGTGTGTGTGTGTGTGTGTGTGTGTATGTGTGTGTATGTGTATGTATGTATATATGTGTATGTGTGTGTATGTGTGTGTGTGTATATGTATGTGTGTGTGTCTGTGTTTATGTGTGTGATGGCTTTTTTTTTTTAGGTAATAACGCAGGTGTTTCTGAGAATCTGCATAACTATGCAATATGATTTATAATAATTTTTATGAATACAATATTTTACTCTATTGACAATAATGAGTTTAAGTAAATGCTCATATACAAACAATTCAAGATTTTTTTGGAAGCTGTTGATAGAATTCACATGACAGAAAATAGATGCATCTTAATGCATGTAATGTCTGAATCATATTATTTTGATTTAAATGAATGTTAGAACATAATTTTCTCTCCTCTTGATTTCTAACATTAAGATTATTTGAATGCTATTAGAATACAAGTGTTATATATTACATAGATCTATATAATAGTATGAACAGTTTGTTTATTTTAGTTTATATGATGCTGTTTTACCAAATGTGTAGTTTTGTCTTGATAGATAATTGAATTGAAAACTGTTAACCTCAGTTAAATATAACTAGTATTAAATTGATAAGGTGGTAGCTGAGGTACTGCTGCTTAGGGTAGGGGGTAAACTTGAGTAGTAAATACTGCTCTAAGTTGGAGTTTTCAACTCCAGGCGGGATGCAAGGTTTAATCCTTACATTATTTTCACTTGTTCATTGTTATATGTATATAGTTTTGACATCCACAATATATTTTGTACACTCATTGTCACTACAAACAAAATTGAATCCTATACAAAATCCCATAAGAGATTTAATAAATACAGCTATATTTAAAGGTACACCTAAAAGAGGAGATGTAACATTATTTATCTTGTTATTTGTTATTTCGATCATAAGATTCTTGAGTTTTAAAAATGCCAAATGACATCTTTAAAAGGAATTTCTTTAAACATTAATGGATTGAATAATCCGTGTAAAAGGGCAAGCCTAATAAGATACATTAATCTACACAAGGCCAATCTAGTCTTCCTGCAAGAAACCCATCTCTTGAAAAGATATTGATAAACTAGCCACTAATAAGTATACAGTATTGGTTAGTTCAGAGCACACTCAGAAAAAAAGAGGAGTGGCTATTTTATGGAAGAAAAGTATGCCCATTCCTAAAACCATTAAGTCTTATCAGGATGACAAAGGAATGTTTTGTATGGTTACAATACAAATTAATGGGAAGACTTACACTTTAATTAATGTATATTGGATACCTGGAATTGGTATTAATACAGTGAAACATCATATTGATAAGATCATATCATTCTCTGTAGGGGATATTATTTTAGCTGGTGATTTTAATTGTATACTACATGAAAGTGATACTACCACTATAAAGAAAAGAAGAATTACATCTAATGCAAAACATTTAAATGATTTTGCTAATTCTTATCATTTGAATGATATTAATAATCAGATAGAGTCAAAATCATTACCATACACCTTTTTTTCTAACAGATACAAAACTTATTCAAAAATAGATAGGGTCTTTATTTCTAACCAGATGGTAACAGATTTAATTAATTCCCAAATCATTTCATGTCCTATATCTGATCATAACTCAATTGTTTTTGAATTCATGATAAAAATACTCATAATGTTCAGATCAAAAGGATACCAGCATACTTAACTCAGCTAAAAGACTATAAAGAATATATACTTTCAGAAGTACAACATTTTCTAGACATAAATAATACTCCTGAAGTCTCCATTGTCTATGTTTGGGATGCTTTAAAATCATATCTATATGGACAAAGTATCAGATGGTATAATAACAAAAGGAAATCTTGGGATAAGGAATTGTTAGATATTCAAAGTAAACTAGACTCTTATAAACATAATAATAAAGAAAATATTATGGACAAGAAAGTTATTGAAGAAATAAACAAACTAACTGAGAAATACAAAGAAATTTTAACTCATAAAGTTAAAATAACTTTAGAGAAATACAAGTTTTGTCTTATTCAATAAGCCCCAAATACTTACATAGACTTAAAAATAAAACAAAAGATTGAATAAACAAAACCATATCAAAGAAATCTTTTCTCTAAGGAAAAAGAAGAATGTTTCTAGTATACTAGAAATACTGGATGAATTTAGAAATCACTTTCACAAGATTAACCATAACAACATTAACATGGAACCTAAAGATAAAATAAAGGAGTTTATAACCACAAACATGAATAAAAAGCTTAATAAACAACAGATTAAACTATTGGACAAGAGTATTTCATATACAGAAGTTATTACACAAATAAATAAGCTTAAATCAAACAAAGCACCGGGTAATGATGGTACTATACCAGAGATATATAAAATCCTTTCTAAAACTACATATTCATTAATACATAAGGTTTTATTCTGGCCCAAACTGAGTTAATAACCCCCATCTTGGCAATATACATTTATTTCACCAATTTTAAAACCTAATAAAGATCCAACTAGATGTTCTTCATATCGACCCATCTCATTACTTAATGTTGATTATAAAATGTTTATGAGTATTTTGCTGATAGATTGAAGACAATTAGACCCGGCATTATAGACATAGAACAGACGGGCTTCATTGTAAATAGAAATACTTTTGATAATATAAGAAGAACTTTAACATTAATTGATTTTGCAAATAGGAAAAGAAAGATTTAACACTTATTAGTCTTGATATAGGTTCAGCATTTGATTCAGTAAGTTGGGACTATCTGTTTACCTTACTGAAATGCACAAATTTCTCTGATGCATTTGTAAATTTAATTGAGCATTTATACAAAGGAACGCTGGCTTATATTAAGGTAGGAACATATGTTTAACAAAAATACCCATTCTTAAAGGTACAAAGCAAGGATGTCCACTTTCTCCACTATTATTCACTTTAGTAATGGAGCCTTGGGCTAATTTGATTAGAAACAGTACTGACATAGAGGGTTTTGAAATAGAAGAAAATACAACATCAAAATTCAACTTTTGCAGATGATGTTCTAATTACATCAGCAGGATCTAATTCTTCTATGCAGTCTTTATTTGATAAAATGATGAATTTTAAAAGTATTTCTGGTTTAATATTCAATGAAGAAAAACTAAAATACTACCTATATATACGAAAATACTCTCATTAGTGATTTTACTAAATATGTACCCAACTCAGGTCAGATAACTTATTTAGGTATAATACTATCTAAAGATATTAAATCTATTATATATAATAACTATAATACCTGTTTTCTTAATATACAAAATCTTTTTAATACCTGGAATAATATGTTTTTACTATGGAGGAGAGACTTACAATTATTAAAATGATAATATTCCCCAAGATTTTATACTTAATACAATCAATAATACTTTCACCTACAAAAATAACTATCAAGAAACTGAATACACTAATGTTAAATTTCTTATGGGCACCTAATAGACCTAGGATTGCATTAAAGAAACATACTAATAGCTGGTCTCAAGGGGTATTTCTTTTCCAGACTTTAATTTATATATTATCTCTTCTATTATAAAAGTTATTACTTTATTAATAGATCGGTCATATGTCGCAAAATGGAAAGATTATTGGGAGATAATTAGTATGCACTTCATGAAAATCTCCTTAACACATAAAAATATGATTATAAATAACTCCATGTTGTGGTTGCTAAAGGAATTTTGTACTTCACCTATTACACCTAAACATATGGTCTGTTACCCATTAAATATTATTATTAGTTATCGTAACTTTATATTCATGCACCCTAAGTATAGGGAATGGAATTTTATTGTATTCCCTATAATGTAGACTCAGGGTATGCTTATGTCATCTACTTCTGAAGGAGCTCATTTAGCTATAGATAATAATCTAAAGTACTGGTATCAGCTGATATCTGATAATAAAGTTAAAAATCTAGATTTCTTAAAACAAGAATTTGATCTAAGAGAAACTTGCTGGTTAGAGGTTCAGATCTTTAGACAACATCTCATTGATAGAATAGATCTAATGTCTATAACAGTTAAAGAATCTATTCCAAAACTGATTGATTACTTGATAATAAATTTACAGCATAAAGTTTCTGATAATTTTATGTATATATGAAAGTTTACCTTTATCAGACAAGAAACTTTTTACAATGTAGATTCATACTGGAATTATTTCACCTCTATTAATGGGGACCCACCAACTCAACAAGATAAACAATATATATTGGAATCTGCTTATAGAACTACATCTTCCATTGTCTGGAGACTTTATACATGGAAATTTTTATATAGATCTTTTTATACACCTTTGATGATGAATAAAATTAATAATAAAGATAATCTATGTAAGAGATGTAATGTAGAAATTAATGCTGACTGGGCTCATATGTTTTATGACTGTATGAAGTTGAAAGAATACTGGAAGTCAATTAATGAATTTTTGCAGGCTCTTTTACAGATAATTTCATTATTTCTAAGTCTCTTATATTATTCAACACACCGGTACCTCAATGTGTTAAAAGATTAAGCTTCCCTTGTTATGGTCTATCCTAGCAGTGGCTAGGAAAATAATAACTAGAAATTGGATTTCAGATACACCTCCTTCGTTCAATGAATTTAAAAATGTTATGAATATAATGTGTCATATGGAAATAAGCACAATTAGAATGAGAACAACTAGAAAAACATCACATTTTATTGTATCGGATAATTTACAAAATTTGTTAAAAAAATTCTAATTTCAATAGCACAGTATTTTAGTTTAATTAATTGATCTGATTGTAGTGGATGTCTTTGTAAATACTTTAGTTGTTTTGTTGAATATTATAATAATACCTATTTTTAATTATTTGTATAAAATTGTTATGATATTTCTCTTATATGTTAAAACAATAAACTTGTTTTGAAAAAAAAAAAAACACAAAAAAAGGAAGGAAGGAAGGTGGAAGCAGCTACTGCAGTAGCAATCATTCGAACATCTACTGTTATCACCCCCCTTTCTCCCATTGGGTCTATATGACTAGACCGAAAGATCACAACAGTGAATGTATGTACATCGACACATTTACGTTGATGTACATACTGAGCGAAACACCTAAATGGCGAAAACCGGAACGCCGAATGTGTTTCATCATCATAATGCGCCACAAAGGTAGGTAAAATCTAAACTAAAATATTAAATTAATTAGCTTTTGCAGGAGGGGCAAGCCCCCTGCACCCCCCCATGTGGGGGCTTTGCCCCCCACACCCCCCTACTTAAATATACCAACTCAGAGACCGCACTACAGTGGGGAAAAGGATACATTTCCTTACCCCCACCATCGTGCTGCTAGCTATGAAACACGTTCGGCGTTCCGGTTTTCCCCATTTAGGTGTTTCGCTCTGTATGTACATAGACATAAATGTGTCGATGTACATACATTCGCTGTTGTGATCTTTCGGTCTTAGTCATATAGACCCCTCCCATTTACTACATGGGGTCAGGGTGTCATGTCAATCACTGCCATCTCTCTCTATTCAGTGCCACTCTCTTGCCTTCGACACTCATGCCTGACTGTCACAGGTGGTGTCTCACACAATACACAATACATCCAACTCACTGCTGAATGTCATCATTTCTTCTTATATTCTTCCTGCCTGTCCCAAATCATCTTCACTAGATTTTCCTACAATTGGAGATGCTTTGGTTTCTGCTTTTATGTCTTCATCTCTATCACCTCTAGCTTCCTTACCTGCTCTACCTTTACTGCCCAGGTTTCATTACCATACAGTAGTACTGGGTGCAACAATGTTTCACGCACTTTACTTTTCAGCTCCTTTGACATTTGGCAGATGAAATCAAGAGTAGACAAAACCCCCCTAGACTAAATGAGACTATTAATTTTAAAATGTTTTTTGAAAAACAAAAGGTTGGAAGTTAATAAATCAGACAGGGACAAATAGACAAACATCATTCATCTATGAAGTATTTTTATAAAACAATAGTGGTACTAGATGTTTTTACATTTTTTTACATGCTTTACTTTTCAGCATATTATTTTTATTGTTGCCTTAATTGATTAATTAAGAACTGACCTGACTGATTAATTTTAACTGATGTGATTTGGTATAACAGGTCTGTTGTGAGTATGTATTTTGTTCTGAGGAAGTGTTTTACAGACGAAAGCAAAGAATAAAGTTTTTACTGGTAATCCAATTGCTCGTCTCTGTGCTACAAGTCCTGGTGGAGTTGTGGTTATTTGGTGTGTTTATTTCTACCTATTCATTTGGGATAGTACTAGTTTAATTTTGATGACATAGCTTACGATCTTCTGAAGCCTCTCCCTCACCACAATTCCCACATAATTTCTAGCCTGCCCTCCCTCCTGAGTAGTAGACTCTGGATCCCACGCCAAGTGGCTCCTGGATACATATGATGGTAAGCAGGAGGCTGGACATCCTATCATCTACTCTCAAGCTGTGTTCTGTCAGTGAGCCTACACTGAGGTGCAGCAATTCTTAGATCATGTTTGGCAGATTGATTAGTTTTACATCCAGCTTTCACTCAACAAACCTATCCCAGGTAACCCAAGCCTGTAGCTTACTGACCCAGGGCTGTTGGGCTTTTATGGCAGGCACACACTGGCCAACAGGGACAAATAAACCCCTCCCACCGTCAGTATGGGTCCCTGGAATAAGTTTGAGTTGGCCGGGTCTTCAACCCACTTATTACTGGAAACTACCCATGCCCATTTGGCAACATGAGTCAAAATGACTGAATCACCCACAGGCATCTTTTACATTGTTGATTAGCTAACCCTGTGATCCATGTCCTCCTATCACGAGGATACTGCGCACTACAGTAGATGGTTGATTTAAAGGGTACCATGTAGAAACTGTACTGCTGACCAAAGCTCCATTCTTTGTTTTTTTTTTGGTGAATTTGCGACGGAAACAATCCGCATGTTTTTCTACAGGCAGGAGGAACCCCACCCACCAGGAGAACATGCAAACTCCAAACAGGCTATGGCCGGTGGTCAGGATCAAACCTCACACATTGTACATAGGAGGAAAAGACCTTAACCATTATACCAACCAGCCAACTGTTAAGGTAAGTTCAAGTTACACAAATGTACTATGTTCATCATATGATCACTGCTGCAGTAACCTTAGCTATACGGATCGATTACCACAGTTAACTACATTTGGGAGGTGGAAGGAGAAGAGTCCAGGAGCTCAAGGAGAATGGTCCTTGGAAAGCTTAATGTGGACCTAGAGAAGGAAATCAAGCTTGTAGTGCTTTGTAAAGATATGTACAAAGGACCAAGTAACAACTTCTAGAATAATTATAGAATCCAATACTTTCCAAAAAGCCATAGATGAAGCCAAGGCCCTGGTAGAGTGGGCCTTGGCCCTTCCTGGATAGATTTATGCTGAGTATAATAAAAAGGTAACAGCCTTAGACAAACATTTGGAAAAAGTCTGCTTTGACACACTGTCCCTTCTTACGTTCACAAGAAATGAATTGCAAAAAATTTAGTTCTGTCAAAATAGTAACCAAGTTATCTCTGGACATCCGGACTTCCAAGATGTCTGCACACTGAGTAACAGCTTAATTCTAACTCTCCCAGTGTGAACACAGAAACTAAGCAGAGAAATATCAAGAAATAAAACTCCTTCAAAACACAGCAACAAAGACAGCTCAGAGTGTGTAAAAACAGTAACAAAACTTTAAACAGGTAAGCGCTTTCACAGACTCTTCCCTGCTGCCTCAGACCAATATAAAGTGAAAACATAGAACTGCATTTAAAAAAAACAAATCCTAGCCAATCATTTGCTAGAATAAGAATCACATGTCTAAAAGCTAATTAAGGAACAGTTCTTAACTCAAGTTGTAAGCCAAGTTCTAGCATTAGCCATTAAAAGGAAAAGTACATCATTTTAAAAAATAGCATACATTCAATGCCATAAAAACTGAATAGAACAATATAAATTACTATGAGATGAACCAGGAATCCAGGACGCCAATTAAATCATGCAGAAACACTCCATCTTTATTTAAACAACCAGTTTTAGCACTTTCATCTCTCTTAGAGACTTCATCAGAAACATTCAATGCCATCACAAAGAATTTCTATGACAGAACATTATAGTTAAAATATGACATGCCAAAACAGAAAATCGGAGAACACTGTTTGCTTATACAATGAAATAAAAAGTTAAAATAGCACTGTTGAAGTAACCATCAAAACCTGTCCACATAAAAATATATACTCTTATTTGTATTGAAAACAGTCCCCGGGATTCAGTAAGATTACATGCAGGAATAGCTTATTCCTGCACGGAAGCGACTGTTTACGAGCAGCACGGCAGCGTGCCATGCATAGTAATAAAGGCGCGCTTCCTCAGGTCCTAAACGGACACGGAGCATGGACGAGTGCAGGGGGCATGTCTGAGAGCAGAGCTCTCAATATACACGCCCCCCGCAGTCAAGAACTGCCATTTGGTGATTACAATGAGCGAGACCGCTCATAGGGGGTTGAATACACCAACAGCATAGATCAACGCAGAATGTCCGATAGGCGTCTCATATGTCTGGCCTGTCCCTCATTTGCCCTGCCAAATCACTGGGATGATCTAATCAATGAGGCTTGAAATAATGGCAAACATACGAGTGTCAGACGTCAAATCCATCAGAAACTATACATAAAAACAAATCCCGATACCCTAGCAACACCCCAAGTTTATAAGAGCAATAGTTAAAATATATTAATATAAACACTTTATCAAACAGATGAAATTTAATCGTAGGTGCGCGGGTTTGATCATTGCTTAGCTACACATACTGTAGCTTAAATGGCACAAGATAAACATCAAGACACATGCAAATGAAGCAGTACTGCAATAGTGTAGTGGTCACAGCATTCGCCTTACGAGCAGTCATTCTCCAGTAAATTCCATTTTCCATGTCAAATCACTTTATGAACAATATTTTCTGTTGTATAACTTACTAAATAACATGTATTTGTGAACTGGAGTACTGCGTTAAATGCAGATGTGAGGGTTCATTGTAATAATGTTGTAAAATCCACAGATAAACACAAGTGCCCCATACAGTACATGTACACATGAATCAGGGATACAAATCGAAGGTATAATGTGTAATGAATGATAAATCCATAGAGTGTTCAAATGCACCACCTTCCCAAGAGCCATGTTACATTTTTGTCTAAATTAGTGTGGGAGTAAGCACTTATAAGCAGTAGTAAGTGGGTATAAGCCTGTTTGCGTAGGGACAAACAATACTGAAGCTAACTCTCTGTAGGCATATTTAACTGGAAGTTAGCACTGCTTACTGTCACACAAACCCGCTTACAATTGCTTAAAAGTGCCTTAATCACTCTGTAATCCAACAGCCGCTGTTATGCCCAGCAACAAAATAAACAGCCCTTGCAGGTCTTGAACCCAGGACACTGTACACTACAGTCACAGTAGTTAACCAGTAAGCCATCAAAGCAGTACATAAGACTGAGGTATCACCAAACAGATCCTCACTATAGGAAAATAAAAATTAACATGTGAAAGGAATCTATATACAGTTTTATGTTGTAGAACTTACTACATAACATAAATATGTGAACTAGAGTACTGCATTAAGTCCAGATGTGAGGTGTCATTGTAATAAAGTGTTGAAATCCCTCAATAAACACAAGGACCCCCATACAGTGTACGTACACACGAATCATGAATACCAAACACATATATAACATGTAATGAATGATAAATTAATGCCAAACAGCAAATAGTGTGCAAATTAAAAATTAAGCAACGCTAAGCATTGCACACCCCTGCTTACTAGGTGTAAGCAACGTGTAGGCCAGCTAAATCAGTTTGCCCATTGGTATACCCCTTTAAGCAATGCCAACCTTAGGTAAGCAGGTTTGCCCATAGCTTAGCATTTTCAAGACTGTCCAATCACAGCAAAGTGTGGGAAATCTGCCCTATTTAAACCCCACAGGTGGGAATATATCTCATAACTGGTTGTAACTTCCTCCTGTAGGCACTATGACTGGTGTGGGTGAAGGATTGCACTTCCGGGCACAGCACTGGGGCATCCAGGAGTCCAAAGTCATGGCAGGACTCCTTGTTAAAGACCATGACCAGAGACTGCTGCAGGGCCAGTACCAGGATTCCCAATATGAAGCCTAGGACCAAGTCGCCCGTGACCTCACCAGTGTCACTGGCATCCCTCAAACTGGTGAGCAGGTTAGGCATCACTATGCCGACCTGTAACGGAGAAAGAGGGACCTCTTGGATCAGTGGATCTAACAGGCTAGGCAGATAGATGTCCTAGCCGTGCGTAAGTATCAGTCTACTACCTGTTTAATAATTGCCAGCTCATGTATATTATAGATAGGTATGGCTAAATGTTCCTATCATGTCGGACAGCGGCAGACGAGCTGGCTGTGAACCGGGAAGCCCATGCCTGTAGACTGCAGAGGTTGCATTGTGAGGCAGGTTAGTAATAATCTTGCATGAACTGTCATAAGAAATAAATCTAAAACTAGTAGAAAGTTAATTGCCAGTATAAAACCTGTATTGTGTATGGCATGTGCTGAATAAACCAGACAATATGGCAGGAAGAGTCTCATATAGGTTGTATGTAAAAAGATTAACAGCCTGACAATAAAGGTCTAACTGTTGGACTGCTTGTGCTTACTCTAGCATATGGTAATGTAGTGCTGCGATCTCTTAACAGTACTGTTGTATTAAACACTGTTACCAACACTGTGCTACATAAATAAAATGTGTAGGAAGGTCTGTATATGACTGCTGTAATCACAAAAGGTCATATTGTACAACTGAGAGAGACTTGGACATAAATCAGCGAAAAGACAGACAACATAATCCAAATAGCACACACATCTGAGACTTGAAGTGTTGTATTTTTAGCACACACAGCCATGGTTTGAATCCTGGGAGTGGTAGTAAGCTGTATGCAGAATCATACCTCACAACTGTACAGATATTGTCAGAAAGTCCAGATAATTGGTGTAAGTCCCCTGCCTGCCCCCCTGGCAAATCAGTGGGATGATCCTAGAAGTTTAGGCAGCAAATAATGACATACAACCGATTGTCAGCCATCATAACTGTCAGAAATATATCCATAAGAACAAACCTGTCACTCTAGAAACTAACCAAAGTGTTACGGTAATAAGCAAAGTATGTCCCAACTCCACCACCATGTTGTGAAGCTACGACCAGAGTGTGTGCAGTAACAGAGTAAGATGTATGTGCATAACAATAATGTGGAATCTGGTATTAAGTGTGACAACATTCAGGTAGTGTTAAACACTCCCCCCACAGGTCTGTCAGATATAAAAACTGTGCCTAGAAATAAAAGATTGAAATCCTAGACTGGTACTGTTTAGTCTGGTAATGTATGGCAGTGTTAGTGTTGCAGTACATCTGAGTAATAAGATATTACTCATCACTGTCATACACACGTGCTACATAACAAAACTGTATAGGAAACCCTGTATAAAAGAGTGTTGTAATGACAAGGTCAGATAGGAAAACCATGGGAAACTTGTATAAAGAATTCAGAGAAAAGATAAACAGCAAATATCTATACAGCACACCCAACTGTGATGTACACCATTTTATTTTAGTACACACAGCCATAGTTCGAATCATGGGAGTGGTAGTAAGCTGTATGTAGAATCATACCCCTTAACTGTACAGATCTGTCCAGAAGGTCTATAGAATTGGCCCATATCTGCTGGCTGTTACCCTGTCGCCCTGGCATATCAGCATGCTAATCACTGACATTTAGGCATATAACTGACTGTCAGGCCTGTAAATATTTGGAAAATGTCTATGAAAACAAACGTGTTATTGTACAACTCACCAAAGGTTTACGACGGCAATAGTCAAAATATGTCCCAGTTTCACCTGCATGTTGTCAAAACATGCCCAGAGTGTGTGCAATAAGGGATGGAGAGGTATGTGCACAACATCAACCTGGAATCTGGGAATATGCATAGAAATAGTCTGGTAGTGTTAACAAACAATACCTCCACAGGTATACCGGGTAAGAGGTGTATACTGCAGGTAAAATACAGTTCATGTATATAGTTGTCTACATCCATACCACTGTCCAAACTAAGGCCATACGGTAGTGTAATAATACATGAAAGGTAGCGATCACAGCACTGACTAGGAAAGTAATG
>NC_056751.1:422096810-422181810 GCF_019279795.1 Protopterus annectens
TGAGTTCCCTGCAAAATTACTTTTGCCTGCCATTGAGTATAATGGCAAAATTGTTATTTTGGATAGAATGCTTTTTTCAAGTTTTTTTTTTTTTTTAATTTTCGGGCCGATCCTGTTTGCACACCACTGCCCTATGCTTAAACTGCCGAAATTGGCCAAAAAAAAGGTTTTTTTTTTTTTTTTTACTTTTGCAACTGTTTTCCATGCCAATACACCCTTTATTTGGAACTGTCATGGCTCCATTTTGTAGTTTCCAGAAATGTACTCTGTTACTAAGAGTACATTTCTGCAGATTATACTGCAGTGGTGGTGCTGCGGTAGCATTGTCGCATCACAGTAAGACGTTGTCCTGTTCGATTCTCAGCTAGAGCGTCTTCTGTGTGCAGACATGCGTGAATGGGTGCACCTTCGTTGAGGGTCGTGCGTCAGGGCCGGCACCTTGGCATGTAAAAATCTACTGCCAATCATTAGCGGACCGAATTCCACTGTGGCAACCCTTAACTGGGAAAAGCCGAAAGACACAACAACAACACTAGTCCCACACAGCCAGCTGCCAGGTTCCTGGATCGTAAATTCACCTCATTTGTATGTTCTTCACCTGCAAATGGGGTAATTTGCTACAGGAGCTGTGTCCATGCAGGAATAGTGCAGCAGCGCTCATGCACATCCCGGAAGCTTGTTCCTGGATCTCTTGAAGTCAATATTGCCTCCAGCAGCTCCTGCACTACTCCTGCACGCTGTGCAGAGCTTGCTGAATCCCAGGGAGTGTCTCTTAACTAACTATCCTAAATCTGAAATCAAAAACAAAAAAACTTATGCATCTTAATGAGATATTCCTGCAGGTATCATACTAAACAAAATAACTGAAATACGGCATAGCATGCCACATCAATCCAAAATGTGAAAATCTAAATTAAGCAGAAGTCACATAACTATTGTAATCATCTTGAAGATGAACTATCTAAAGTACACCATACCTTAAAGAAGGAAAAAATGTGTAGAATCCCCCACTCGGCTAAACCATAAATGTTGCTACTAAAATAAAAATTCAACTATAACCAACCAATACGGATTGGAATGTGACATGGTCAAGTGACTAAACTGGCCAATCATAAATAATGCAAAGATCTAAACACACTGTTCCTTGATCTAAACCAATAGTCTTATGTAATTATGATGCACTTAATACCTAAATAAAAAATATACATGAAAATATGTAAGCCAGCATCATAACTTAGGCAAGACAGCAAGAGCAAACTTGCAGAACTAAATCCATCCAAGGTTGCAAAAATCCGTAAACAGCTAAAATAAAACTACCAACATTGCAGGCTTCAAAGTAACATAACAAGCTAATAATGTTGTACCTGAAATAAGACCATGAAGCATACAATAAGAACTGACAGTTCATGTGACTGATAATAGCCAATCAGTTAGTACAAAATATAAACTACCTTTCTAAGCTCACATTAGGAAGCCAAAGAAATCAGTAGTAAAAAGTACAAAACATCAATCGTCATTAGCGTGGCACCCAACCACACACTACATACTAAATCTGCGGAACATCCTGAAAAATCTAAAAAATAAAAAGCAACCTACCACATCTAAAAAAATATATAAAACAATAAAAAGTAGACATAATGATAACAAAAATACTATGAGACATATATGTAGAAAGGCAGATCAAGTGCTATAGTTTCTTCAAGAAATATTAATAAATACACAAAACAAAAAAATCAGCATAAAACTGCTAAGGACTGAGAGTCAATGGCTCAAAGATCTCATTAAGTATTGGTTTGAGTGAACCTTTCACATTCAGCCCTGGTTCAACATCTGCTTTCAGCAACAGTATCCACTTTTGTTCACTATTTTCTGTCTTATTCTTTATGTCCAATTACCTTGCATTGTTCTTCATTAGCTCTAAAGCAAAAAAATTAAAGGAGTGCCCTGTTCTATTGTGCATAATGTGTTTAGCTAAAGCACTCATGCTTTTACATTTCGCATTATCATTGGCATGTCCAAAGATTCTATCCTTGAATGACGTATTGGTTTTGCCTATATAAAAGGTACTGCATGTACTAACAAGGTGGCATAAAAAAACAGGTCTCTACTTCTGCAGAAAGTCAAAATTAATGATGGTTCCAGAGGCATGATGTTCAAAAGAAGTGCACGCAAGGATAAACTTACAAGCCTTGCAATTATGGCATTTAAATGTCCCTTTTCTATCTGAAGCAATAGGACTTGAGGCAGCATGATTCTTACAGATTCACAGGTGTTTAGTAGGCTAACGACCACAAGGGCCTTTTTAAGCCTAGCCATGCATCCCAAATCTCTGACAAGTTCTGATACCATTGATAAGTGTAAGCATGGGCTTGTGAGATGAATCCTTTACTGGTTACCCGTTTCCATTAGAAACATAGGTGCCAAACCAGGGATGAATTTCCATTTTCCCATCCAATTGTCCAAGATGCACTTGAATTGGGTTACGGAGGAACTGCTTCACATGGATGGGGAGCCTGCTCCAAAGACGGGGTAATCTGGGATATATATCTCTCTCTCTCCAGAAGGTCCTATTTATATCACAGGCAAGGTTCAAGTCTTAAGTCCCCAACTACTGGGTCAACTCTAAGGGGTGTGTTGCCAATATGATAGTTACCAGGGATGGATGACTTCCCAAAGGATACTATTATGCGTTTCTTGGCATTTAGTTTTAGTCCATGGCTCTGACACCAGTTGTTTGTCTGTGTCAGCCCCTCCTGGAGAACATTTGTGTCAGTGTGAGATGCAATGACTTGCAATCATCTGCAGATTTAGTCAGTCAGAGACCACTGACACTGGCCTTGACTTCTGAGAAGAAAATGCCAAAAAGGAGCAGTCCAAGGCCTGATCCCTCTGGGACTCCACTTGTGACTGGCCTCTTTGTAGGGGTAGACTCAAATTCTAAAATTCCTGGGTCCTGTCTGTGAGCCAGTTGGCTACCTACAGGATGACATATGAATTTGCACCTAACCTCTTGAGTTTGTCAACAATGCCCGAGTGGGGTATTGTCTTAAATGCGTAAGGCCAGGTCAAGGTAGGCAGTGTGAAAATGTTGTCCTCATCCATTGCTTAGGTGACCTTCTCAAAGTCCATCCTGGTTGAGTAGGCATGATCTGCCTTGACGAAACCAAACTGGGTTGGGTCCAGTGTCTGGAGGTTTATTATATCTCTACTGATTGTCTCCATGATAATTTTTTCCATGGCCTTAGATACAAGACTAGTGTGACTTCATAGTTTCCATGGTCTGTAGATGGCCCAACTTTGTGCAGAGGGATGACTTTTGCCTTTCTCCATTCATGAGGCACAAATCCTGTTTGAAGGCTACAGTTAAATAGTAATTCCAGAGGCCCTGAGAGGTCATGTTTCATGCTAGTTAGAAGGAATCCTGGCATATTGTCTGGGCCCATTGATGCAGTGTTCTTGGTCTGAGAGAGAGCATTAAAAACTTGTTCCCTAGTGATAGTAAGGGGAGTTGTATTTGATGATATTTCCTGAGGGAACATTGAGGGAGGGAGTGAGGAGTAAAGTTGGAGCTGAATTTATCAGCCAGGAGGTTTGCTATATCTTCTGGCTCAGTACAGGTGGCTCCATTTACAATGAGCTCTGCACACAATTGTGTATTGCCTCTGAGGTTGCGGACATAGCTAAAGAATGCTTTGTGGTTGTCCTTGGCCTGGGTGGCCAAACGTACCTCAAATTTGGCTTTGGTAGACCTTAATTTGTCCTGAGTTGTTGGTTTAGTTTGATGAGAGTGCTTTTATCCTGCTGGGTGCTGCACCTCCTAATTTTTGCCATGATTTTCTTCCTCTTGTTATACATCCGAATGATTTTGTAATTCCACCAGGGAGGATTGTTTTTTTGAGTTAGTTCTGTACTTTTCTGGTGGGTACAGCTGCCTCTACACAGCTATTACAATGCTTGCACAGGGTTTCTGTGAACAGTTCTGCATAGGCATAAGTGTTCTTAGGGTTTATGGGGATTGAAATTTTGCCAGGTTCTCACTTAACAGCAGGAGGTCAGCCTCAGAATAGTTTTTGAACATTCCAGGTTTAGCTGGGGGTCCAGATTTTAAAGGAGACCATTTTGTGGTCTGACCTTACTGGAGTCGGCATTACAGTATTGGGGGGAGGGTGCCATCTCCCATATTAATAAGGACCAGATCCAGTTAGGCTGCACGCCTGGTTGGTGTATTGACCATCTGGTCCAGGGAGTTTGTGTTTACAAAATCCGGGAATCTCTCTGCATGTATATTTGGTGTCGTATAGGATTCCCAGTTACTAGTGAGGTAATTAAAGTCACCCATGAATATGGTATTGGGTTGGATGGTTAGTGTTTCTAATAAGTTTAACTACATGGTATGAGTTTCCTGGGTCATAACTTGCAAGGAAGTGGTATTGGATTTTACCTATGGTGATTTGAACATGGAGCAGCTCAAGTGCATTGTCCTGCTTGACCAGCCTTGAAGTATCTTTATTTCTGATGTTATAGCACAATTGCCTTTTTAGGGACAGGTTATTTTTAAAACAAAACCTAGGTTGTGAATCAACAACCTGTCTGACAGCAGGACCTGCTAAATAAGAAAGGCAACTTTTTCCACATAATGTCCCAGACAATATTGACATCATTTGAATAAATAAGGACAGGTCTCCTCTTGCCATAATCACGTAGAGAGAGAGAACAACTGGATCTTTATTCAGAATTCTTAGAAAAATAAGGTTTGCCTATAGTGTTCCTCAAGGCTAGTGTGTCAGTGACACATATGTCAATATCAGACTCCTTATAGCCTCTATCAATAAAATCTTTCTTCAGCTGTTCAGGAGCTGTACTCACATCTTCATCTCTATTGTATAATCTCATGTTTCTAAGAAGCTGTCCTTTCAAATGTTATGGGTAATGTGACCTGGATGCATACTGCTTCTCAATAACAGTGTTTTTCTTACACAGCTTCTTGTGGATGCAAGTCACTAAATTATACAGATCTTTCCTACTAACAGTCACATCGAAAAAATCTATAGCTTCTCTTGAAGATGTATAGCTAAATTTAAGAAAGCCAGTTGTACCATGTAAAAAAAATCTATAAACGCTTTAAGTTCATCTTCACCATCTGTCCATATAATAAAAATATCGTCCACAAATTGCCTATAGAAGCAAATAGAGGGCACAACAGTATTCCCATTCAGGATCTTGTTAATCTCCCAATGTGCAAGCACCAATTTAGCACAACTGTTTGCTAATGCAGTGCCCATGGCCACACCAGTTTTCTGTAAGTAGTAACAACTGTCAAATGTAAAAAATATTGTTTTCAATTATAATTTTAATAAGCATGCATATTAGCTAAATTCTAGTAATGGACATATCTGTATTTAAAGTTAAATACTCCCTAATGCTCTCAACCCCTACATCATTAGAAATTACAGTGAATAGTGACGCAACATCAAGAGTCACAAAAAGAAAGTCATCTTCACAGAAATCATATTCAGCCCAGGAATATA
This sequence comes from Protopterus annectens, assembly GCF_019279795.1. NCBI lineage: Eukaryota > Metazoa > Chordata > Ceratodontiformes > Protopteridae > Protopterus > Protopterus annectens. The sequence continues at coordinate 422,102,339 of NC_056751.1, forward strand.
AATCTTCCAGAAAATTCTTAGTGTCTTAACACAATTCTAACACAATTGAGGATAGGTCTGATGGCTTTCTCAATGTATACAGAGAGGTTCAGTGACCCATCCTCTACTGAGAAGGATGGGTCTCATGGGAGGCTTATCTGGACTCTTTTGGACTTTAGGAAGCCAATACAGAATTGGTATAACAGGACTCTTGATGGTAAAATAATTAAACAGCTCTTGCCCTATCAATCCTGTCATCAATAAATCATAAACCAAGAAATAAACTCTGTTTATAAAGCCATCCACTTTTTGCAATATTGATATAGAAGTTCTTGTCACAGAGCACAGATAGCATCTGTTCAAGATAGAATATCTGTCCATGACCACCACACCTCCTTTGTTGGCAGGATGCATTTCTATATGTTGGGTTGCCCATAATTCTTGTAGAGCTTTCTTCTGAACGGGTGATCTCTCTGTCAATAATTTACGTATCTCTGTCACAAACTTCAACAAAGGCTTCAACTAAGGGATGTGCATCTGGAGTGAAGGTGCTAGTATTCTTGAAAATATTGTATACTGACTGTTGTTGAGAATTCATTAAGGACAGGGATATAATGCGTGCAAATAACCTTATACCAAATAGAACATCTATCAAAACAGATGCTTGTGAGGGAATAAATGAGATTCCTTTGTTCAATAACGAGAGCTGGTCAGTAGTGAGTATAAGAAGAAATATTAAACATTAAAATATTTACAGTCTGCTCCTTGTTCTCACTGTGCTCCTTTCATTGTGATATTGCACACGACCCTTCCTCACCCAACTCCTCGAGCAAATCTTCCTCAAAATCTATTGTTATTCATAGTGGGGTGGCCGGGGAAAAAAGAGGGAACACTGGACACAATAGTGCTAGAGGTTGATGCAACACTAGTCAGTGAAACATCATTGCTCACAGTGGGTACACAGTCATCCATATTCTGGGGTTACTAAGTGTATTATTGGCAATCTTCTCCGCTTCAACAGCATCATCTACCCTGTTCGTTCTCATCACTGTTGATGGTATTCCCTGTGGTATTGTTGACATCAATATCAGAGCTTGTAGCCCTGCCTTGTTCCCACTGTCGGGGCCAAGAAAAAACATGTCCCCGTTTAAAGTCTAAGCTATAAAAATCATGCTGCCTTAGGTCCTGTTGCTTCAGATAGAAAGGGACATTTACATGGCACAATTGCAAGGCTTGCAAGTTTAGCCTTACATGCACTTCTTTTGAGCATCATGCCTCAGGAACCATCATAAACCTTGACTTTTATGTTGACTCCTGAAGCACAGACCTGGTACATTATGCCACCTATTGGTCTATGTAGTGCCTTTTATATTGGCAAAATCAATAAGTCGTTCAAGGATAGAATCCATGAACATGTCAATGACATTGTGAAATGTAAAAGCACAAGTGTTTAGCTAAACACATTATGCGCAGTAGAAGAGGACACTCACATTTTTTGCTTAAGAGCTAATGAAGAAAAATGCAAGGGAACTGGACAAAGAATAAGGCAGAAAATAGTGAACAAAAGTGGATACTTTTGCTGAAAGCAGGTGTTGCACCAGGTCTGAATGAGAAAGTTTCACTCAAACCAATACTTAAAATGAGATCTTTGTGCCATTGACTCGCATCCCTTAGTAGTTTTATGTTGAATATTTGTTTTTTGTATTAATATTTCTTGAAGAACCTATAGCACTTTATCTACCTTTCTACATATATATTTGATAGTATTTTTGTTATTACTGTATCTACCTTTCATTATTTTATATAATGTTTTAGATGTGGCAAGTTGCTTTTTACTTTTTTAGATTTTTCGGAATGCTCCACAAATTTAGGGTGCATGTGTGTGGCTGGGTGCCACGCTGATGATCGGTGTGCAGTACTTTTTACTAGTGATTACTTTTGCTTCCTAATGTGAGCTTAAAAAGGTAGTTTGTATTTTGTACGAACTTTGGTTGGCTATTATCAGTAATTTGACTGATGCATTTGGAACTGTCATTTCTTATTATATGCTGTTTAATCTTAAGACATGTGTAGTACTATTGCCTTTATTTTTGGTACGTTATGGTTTTATTTCAGGTATGACGTTATTAGCTTGTTATGTTACTTTGAAAATGGCAATATTGGTAGTTTTATTTCTGCTGTTTACTGATTTCTTTTACAATCTTGGATGGATTTATAGTTCTACAATTTTTTGCTCTTGTTGTCTTGCCTAAATAATGATTCTGGTTTATATATATATATATATATATATATATATATATATATATATATATATATATCTTTACTTGGGTATTAAGTGCATCATAATTACATAAGACTATTGGTTTAGCTCAAGCAACAGTGCATTTAGATCTTTGCATTATTTATGATTGGCCAGTTTAAGTCACTTGACCATGTCGCATTCTGATCAATATTGGTTGGTTATAGTTGAATTTTTATTTTAATAGTAACATTTATTGTTTCACCACATCAGGGATTCTACACATTTTTTCCTTCTTTAAGGTACACTGTACTTTAGAAAGTTTATCTTGAAGACAATGACAATAGTTATGCGACTTCTGGTTGATTTATTTGGTTCTTAGATTTTAAAATTTTGGATTGACGTGGCAAGCCATGCCGTATTTCAATTATTTTGTCTACAAGTACAATACCTGCAGGAATACCTCATTAAGATGTATGATAAGTTTTTTGTCTTTGATTTCAGATTTAGGATAGTTAGATATGCTGTTTTCGATACAAATAAGAGCATATATTTTTATGTGGACAGCTTGATAGTTACTTCAACAGTGCTATTTTGACTTTTTATTTCATTGTATAGGCAAACAATGTTCTTTGATGATTTTCTGTTTTGGTACATCATATTTTAACTGTAATGTTCTGTCTTAGAATGAGTTAGAAAGTTCTTTGTGATGGCATTGAATATACACTATTTTTTAAGATAATGTACATTTCTTTAAGATAATGTATGTTTCATTTTAATGGGTAAATCTACTGGAGCTTGACTTGCAACTTGAGTTAAGAACTGCTCCTGCCTTAACTAGCTTTTAGACATGGGTTTCTTCTAACAAATGACTGGCTAGGATTTGTTTTTTTAAATGCAGTTGTATGTTTTCACTTTATAGTGGTCTGAATAAGCAGAGGAGACTGTGAAAGCACTTACCTATTTAAAATTGTATTACCGCTTTTACACAAACCGAAAAGTCTTTGCAGCTATGTTTAGAATTAATTTATTTCTTGATACTTTTGTTGCTTTATACTCCAACCCTAACTGAGTGGTCTACTTTTTCGACTCGGCAGAGAAGGTCAGTGGAGTTGTGTTTCTGGGTAAATTTCAGTGATTGGCTAGAAAGTGCACTGCTTAGATGCCAAAAAAAGAAATGCACAGGACCTGAAAGAAAATGAGCTACAAAAGGTGAGGAAAAAACAGTGACTGGGAAAAATATTTCAGCTGTTGAGCAAAAAAGCATTGCAATTTTCAGACATGACTTCCAGTAACCTAGAGGAAAGTTATAGGACAACTGCACACAGATCTGGTTAAAATAAATGAAACACAAAAGGCTGGAAAAAAATGGAATAAGTTTTAAACATATATTCAGATGAGGTGATAAAACTGCAAAAATCAGAGATCAAGATGAAGAAAAGGCTGGCTGAATATGAGACTACTCAAGAAGGGACGTTTAAAAAAATAATAAGAATTAGAGGACAGAGCACATAGGGAAAACTTGAGATTTTCAGCTGTACCAGAAAAGCTGGAAGGAACAGACTGTATTCATTTTATGAAAGCACAACTAAGCAAGTGGACTGGTACTCGACAATAGGAATTGTTAACTGAAAGGACACAGTGTGTATGCTCCAAACTTGGTTATGAGAATTCAAACTACACCTTTAATAGTAAAAATGCAATCCTACCAGCAGAAGGAGTTGATTCTGGCAATACTGTAGCAGAAGGACAAAGTACTAAAATTGGGAGACAGCAGAGTGTTTGTGGAGAATGATTACTCACTGTACACCAGGCAAAAGAGGAGTAAATTTACTCCTCTATTCAGGGAATGCCAAGAAGCAGGCATGATATTCTATTCAGGGAATGTTAAGAAGCAGGCGTGAGATTCTAACTGCTGTACCCAGCTATCTTCAAAATATTCTTCTCTGGAGGGACCCAAAGTCATTTTTTGATGAAGTACATGCTAAGGAGGAAATACAAACGTTTGTTCAACAAAAAGTGAGCTGTGAAGCAGGAGATTCTGGTTCTTGTTCTTCTGGTAATAAAGACCAGAGAGAGACTGTCAGTGAAACCTTTCCCAATGTTTCAAAGGAAAATGTTGGAGAGAAGGAAGGGGGCACGAGAGATGACTAGAAGAATCAAGAGTATGTTGGAAACAAAGCAAAGACAAGATATCTGAGAGATGGCAATGAACATGAATAAAACTAGTAACTTGGAAACTGACAAATGTGAAACTACAAAGCAATAATTATATTTGTGAAATATGACAGATCAAGAAAATCTGGAAATACTGGACTATTCTGGATTTTGCTGGACTTGTGAGGGACTCAAAAACATATGCCCTACTTCATGTCATTAATGTTCCGAAAAATATTTGGGAGAGGAGGGAGAAAGTTAACTAAGTAAAACATTTTTTTTTCTTAATAGCATTTATTTTATAGTGCATGATTATCTAAAGTGAAGCTTTCTCAGTTGTTTTTGAGTGTAATGGTGATACTATTGTGGACAGGTGCTCCTGTTTTTTTTTTCTTTCTCCTTGTTTTGAGAGGTGTGGGCACTGCAATGTAAAAGTGAAAGACAATAAAAGAAAAGTCTGGTTAAAAGCACATGACAAAAGAAAACTGAATGTGCTTTTTCTCATTCTTCCATTGGAGAAATTGCCGGATTAAGGGCCTTAGCTTGATCTAGTGACAAGTTTTAAGAGAAAGCAAGTAAATTAATTTTTTTCTAGGAAATAAATGTATGCTTGTAGCAGTACTGTACCTGGCCCTTCATGAACACAATCTAATAAAGAGAAGCCAATTAGGAGATAATGTTCTCTGAAAGCATTCAGGTGTTTTCCCAGTTGGGAGAGTTATAAAGATGAGACAAAACCAGACCGCACTTGATAGAAGCACAGGCTGCACCATGCATCTTAGCATGGATACAGTTTCTTTAGGTTAACTTAAGTTTGAGTGTGTCTGTCAGTTTGGGGCATTTATTCCTATTAGGAGGGTAAAACTTCAATATGTAAAGACGTACATAACTGTGTGTGTTAGTATTAAGTTAATAGGTTTTAGGGGGTATTGGGTTTGTGTGTTTTTTTTTGATGGCTTTCAATAAAACTAAACCTTTTATAAGATGCAACATAGGCTGAAATGGATATGACAAGAAACAACTGCATAAAAGTTCAACCTGTCAGTGTATGCATGTGACAAAAGCTGGAACTAAACATTTAACAAAAAAGCTGTTATTCAAAAAAGACTGGAATAATAACTTTTTTAATACAACAATGCTTTCTGCAAGGTCTTTAAATGTCAATGGTCTCACAGATAAATACAAAAAAGAAAGAATAGTGAACTATATTTAAAAATACAGAGTGCGAGTAGCTATGCTACAGGAGACACATTTGTAAAGAAGTGAACATGTGAATTTGATAAAGAAAGGTTTTCAGGATTCTTATTCGGGGAACACCTGGGACAAAGGAAAATAGGAGTACTTATATTTATTACAAGAGGAGTGCCACTAGTGATAGAAAAAGCTAAAAAAAAAAAATAATGGTAGTTGTAGTACTAAGGGGTCACTGGCAGGAGAGAAGGGCTACACTGGCATATGCTTATATTGCACCTAAAACTGCTACAGTGAAGCTTAAGAAAATTCTGGGACAAATAATTAGCTTTCAGCAAGGAACATTACTTATAGGTGGGGACTAGAATTTGATTTCTAGCAACGTAGATGTGTCGGGGGGGGGGCAGAAGGGAAAGTATAACAAAGGGAATACTTTTGAAGAAATTTATGAAAATATTTGGCATGGAAGATGTGAATTCAGTACTAGGAGTTCTGAGTGAATGTACATATTATTCCCCAAGATACAAAAACTAGGCTAGGCTAGACAGAATTTACATTTCACAGGAACATGTGCATTTAACTGAAGGTCTTGATTTGCATCAATAACTATTTCAGATCATGAGCCAAAAATAAACAAAAACAAGGTAATGAAATAAAAATGAGACACTGGCATTTTCTCACCTACCTGTTGAAAAGAGAGGAATTTAAGGAATGGGTAGAGGAAAGTATTTAGGGGGTATTAGAGAACACAGAATTTTTTTCTGAATATATAGCTAGGTAGGGAGTGGGATAACATTAAAGTGCAGTTTAAAAATAGGGTGGAAATAAAAAAAAAAAAAAGGAAGATATTAAGAAGTAACGAGAATTATTTAGAGGGACTGACAAATGTTAAAATATTGCAGAACAAGAGCAACGGTAGAATACTAGACAATAGGGGACTACCTCGATAACATGCATAAGTTTAGAAGCACTGCTATTAAGCAACTGTTTTTTGACAACACTAGAACAGAAGGCACGGTGACTTGGGTAATAGAAAGTAGTGGTAGCTGCAATACCTAAAGAGGGTAAAGATCCATCAGATCCAGCTTCATACAGGCCCATTTCAGTAATAAACCATGACTATAAAGCATTTGCGTCTATAATGGCTAAAAAAAAAAAAGGCAAAAGTGATGGCAACATTGATAAATATGGATCAATGTGGTTTTGTGAAGGGGAAGCAAACATTTTACAACATTAACAAAACAGTGATATTCCAGAAGGAACTGGAATGTAAGAAAATACCACTGTTGTTGCTGGGTCTTGATGCAGAGAAAGCATATGACAGAGTAAGCTGTGACTTTATGAGCTAGGCAACGAAAGCATTTGCATTCCCTGACAAAATTATAAGGTTGATTAGGATATACAAGGGATCAGAGGCAAAAATTGAAGTGGGCAGGGTCTTCTCCAATAATTTTTGCTTGAGCAGAGAAACCAAGCAGGGGTGTCCTCTTTCCTCTTTGTTATTTGCATTATATTATATTTACAACCATTGGCAAAGAAAATAAGGGACTCAAACTTAAGGATATAATTGGTACGGTAGCCAAGAAAAGCTGGCTCTTTTTGCAGATGACATTACTGTACACCAGATAAAGTCAGAAAAGGACATTATAGTGTTGTGGAACATTCTGAGACCGTTCCAAATCTTTTCAGGATACAAAATTAATGAAGCTAAAACAAAGGCAATAGTGGTAAATTATGTACCCACACACAAATTCATTCAGCAATATCCATATTTATGGGGACATGATAAAATGAAGTATTTAGGAGTATGGATTAAAAATGATTCCGCTGTGACAGCCAAGGATATGTAGGAAGAGACAAAACAAAAGATAATGCAAAAACTGAGAAATTGGAAGCTCTGCTATATGGATATGGATATGAAGACACAAGCAGTTAAAATGTTTTTGGATATTTTTATCAACCAAGGAGCAGTTGTTGATAGCAATTAATAAAGTGCTGAAGAACTGTATCTGAGAGAGGAAGATGGCAAGAATCCAACTAGATAAACTGATTCTTCCAATACCTGCTGAAAAGCGGACTACACATGATAAGAGAAAATTATTTTAAGTCACATATGACTAGCGAGTCATAATGAAATGACTATTTTATGTTTTAGGTCCAGCTTGTTATATCCATAAGCACCTTAAGCCCAATCAGGGCATCTTTTTAGCTTAATCATACATCCCCTTTGGTCAGTTATACATTGTGTCTAGGTTATTCAAGCATTGTATTAGCATGACAAGACAAAATTAAGTCTATACATTCGCAATAATAGTACCAAGCCATCACAGATTTTATGTTGGCGAACTTGATTCGGGTCATTTGTTTTTTCTGTGATGAGCACAATTCATGTAAAGGCATCTAACTAGATGTCTTTGTTATTATTAAACAAATGTCAACTGTATCTAATGTATTTCACTACAACCTTAATAACTTTTCGTGCAATATTTTTAAGTGATGAGCTAGCTTGCACAATATGTCCGATGTAGTGTATGCACTCTTAGTTTAGTTTTTTATAATACTGTTTCAATGTATGCATTTCCGTTTGTGTCAATGGAGAATTTTATTTCACAGTACCTGTTTTATAAGCCGTATATCGGCTTTTTACAACTTTAAGGTTCCCATGGAGAATACTCAATTAGCGAATGCAGCTTTCTGTGATTGGTTTTTGGATTTTGATTGTAACATATAAGTTTTTCACAATGTGGTCTTGCTGTTTTGTCTGATGAAGGCGGGTTATTTTAACTTGCCGAAAGCGCTTACTTTTATTTGGAATTTTACTTGCATTATTAAATCTGCTTTTTGAACAGTTTTCTCTTATCGTGTGTAGTCCGCTTTTCAGCAGTTTTTAGTTTTCAGTTGGTGTTTGTTGGCAGTGATTCTTCCAATACAACAAGGTGGATTGGGATTACCAGATTTGAAGGAGTATTTCAGAGCTACACAGTTAAGGCTCCTATACATAGCACAAGCAAAAAGCTATAATTCAAAGTAGAAAGGGATGATGAAAAAACGGGGGGAAGCTCAAGAAACAAGGCGAGACTGGAAGCATTCCTTTAAGAATAACAATAACCATACAGAATATTATATTCTTAAAGTAGCAGAAAGTATTCTAAGAACTAAGCCAACAAAGGATTGGAGAAAGGCGATTCTGCCAAAAGGGATGACTGCAATTAGGGATACGGACAATAGGCAAATGGGGGGTGGAATTTATTGGAGAAAACTGGCAAAGGAACCAAGGTATTGGGAGGAAATAATTAGAGAGGGAAAGGTAATAGAATGGGAAGAGGTCAAGAATTTATATGGACTGCGGGTTACAGACTGCCTTCCCCATTAAGGATTGACAGAGTATAGGCAAAGAGTAAGAAATGGGGGGGGGTCCTAAACAAAAGACCACCACTGGTAAAGTTTTTAGTAAAATTTAGAACAGAAGCTGCTGTTAAAAAAGGAATAATTAGTAGACCATATCAAATACTGCAGGATAACTATAAGAATCAATCAGGGGAGGTTAGAAATGATTGGGAAGAGAATGGATAAGCAATTCACAAAAACAATGGGGGATATATGTATGTCTCCCTAACATGCAACAAAATCTAGAAGATTTAGGATTTTTGCTTGGAAATGTTTATATTATACCCCAAGTAGACTCCAGGTAATTTTTTTCCTCAGACAGACAGCAAATGCTGGATGTGTGATAAAGAAGAAAGAGGTAATTGGGAACATATTTTTGTGTCGATATTATATGAACGAAAGTTCATATAAGCGAATGCTCAATGAGCGAAAATCCTGGACATCAAAACCCCCCACAACCCCGCTAAATATATATTCCCACTCCTAGATTGCACTACAGTGAGGAAAGGGCAAAAACTCCAATCTTCAATGTACTGCAATCCCACAACACGGACCTCCATGCCCAGGAGTTTCGCTCATTAGAGCGTTCGCTTATATGAACTTTCGTTCATATACTATACACCCCATACTTTCTGGGAGTGTAATGAGTTAGCAACTTTAATGATTACTTGCAGACTACTTTATCAGATATATTGGGTGAGCAAACTGGTGTAACTAGCAAAATGATTTTTGAGTTATGATACAGAATTGGAATTACCTAGACATACTAATGTCTTGCTGAGTCCAATTATGACGGCTGCCAAAAAAAGCAATTACTAGAAAATGGAAATCAAAGTCTAAATCAACTGTACTAGAAGTAGTGAATATAGTAAGAGAGAAAACAACCGGAACTGGGATTTTTAGAAAAGGGTAGGAGCAAATTACATAGGAAAAATGGGAATGGTGAGAACAATAAATACATAGAGAAATGAGGTTTAAAAGAAGGCAGGATTTGAATGAACTACGTAATGTCTCACTAACAGTGATTGGGTAACTTGTAACTGATGTATAATGTTTACAATTAGAATTGTGTCAGAATAGCTTGTGATGTAAACAGCTTGCAGCTAGGAGTGTGCCAATGTGGTTTGTTTTCACTGATATAAAATTGTATGATTGCCTCTGTCATAAGTCATAATTTAATAAAGATGTTTCTTGTCTGTGGGCATTTCAAGGTATGGAGTATCCTGTCTTCCTAATTTTTAGGTTCAGGAAAGAAAATGGGGAGATGGATAATTTGGCTTAAAGGAAATTTGAATACCATTTTTAAGCATAAAAGAAGGATTAGTTCTCAAGGAAACCCTGTTCCTACGGAAAATGAGATAGTGTTGACTCACCATAAGAGCTTGAAACTCATTTATCCTCCTTGAAGAGGTCAGAGCAATCAGTAAAACTGTTTTCCATGTTAAGAACGTCAAGTCAACCAGATTAGCTGGCTCAAATGGAGTGTCAACTTCTCCAACACAAAATTAAAATACCAAAGAGTGGCCATAGGTTTTCTTGGAGGCCTCTTCTGTAAATCCCTTTTCAAGAACATTCTGACAGAAGACTGCATTGAAAGAGAAGGATCCATGGGCAGACATGTTGAAATGGCCTATAAATGAACCCTGACAGGACCATCCAGTCCACTTGAGCTTTTAAATATCCAGGTGAGGTATCCTGGACAGGTGAGACTGATGGTCCTGAAAAGGTGAACTAGGTGAAGCCAGAGAAAGGGAAACCACACGTCAAGGCCAGAATGGTGGAATGAGAATTACCTTGCTTAAGCACTGAAATGCTTTCTGAAGAAACTTGGGAATGAAGGGAGTGTGGGGGAAAGGCATATAGGAAACCCATGGGACCAATCGTGAGTCAGAGCTTCTCAGCGACTCTGGCTCTCAAGGGATCAGGGCAAAGTATCTGCTGCACCTGGAATTGAGGGGAGAAGCAAAGATCGCAGCACGGTTGGCCCCATTGACAAAATATCTTTTCCACCACTAATGGATTGAGACACCACTTGTGAGGAAGTAAGATGGATCTGCTTAATTGCCTGTTAGCATATTGGACTTCTCCAGAATATATGTCTTGCCAGTAGAAAGCGTCTGGAAGAGATCACCCACTGCAACACTGTTTCTCTTTACAGGGGGTAGAGCCAGGTTCCCACCTGTTAGCTCATGTACCCATCTCTCGAGGGAGACTACCTTGAAATGCCTGCAACAATAGGACTGCTTTTATTTCTAGGACACTGATGTGAAGACTGACCTCGAGCTGAGATCATGTGCCTTATAGACAGTCCTCCCCAAATAATGCCCCCCTAGTTGGCAGGCATTCGTGGTCACTGTGGCCATAGGCACAGGAAGAATAAAAAAGGCAGCCCTTGAGAGATGACTTCTTTGTGAATCCTCTAGGCAATGTGCTGTCTGGAAACATCTAAAATTCAAATAGGTGCAGTCGGGGGTGACATCCTACTGATCATTGCACCACAAGGGTCCATTGCAGTACCCTCATGTAAAATGTTGCTAAAGGTACCAGAACTATTGTAGCTGCCATTGGTCCAAGAAACTAAGACTAGCCTGGCTGGAGGGGAAGGACAAGAAAGTGAGAGAGGGAGAGAGACTAAGAAAATGTGTGATGTCTGGCTTTGTAGATTGCTTACCTTTGTCTATGGTAAGCTTGTACAATGTCATATCTAGATGAGCACCAATGAATTCCAGGGCTTGAGTGGGAGAGAGCTGAGACTTGTTGTAGGTCATGGTGATTCCTAGATGAAGACATAGTTGGAGCAATTAATCCTTGCTCTGAATCAGTAGAGGCTTGGTGGAAGCAAAGAGGAGCTGGTCATCAAGGTAAGGAAACACCTTGAATCTCAGCAGTCTCAAATTAGCTGCAACCACTGCCATGCACTTCGTGAACACCCTGAGGGCTGTGGTGAGATCAAAGGGTAGGGTTCTGAGCAGATACTGACTGGCTCTCAGATGGAAGTGTAGATATCCCCTGGAGTGCCTGTGTACTTTGATATGATGGGTAAACATCCTGGATATCTACAGAACACATTCAATCATTCTTCTGTAACTGGCAGAATGGAGTGAACTGTGAACATCCGGAACTCTGTTTGACAAACTGATTTAGATTACTGAGACCCAAAAATCAGTCTTGGGCCCCCTGCCTTTTTCTTGCTGGTCTGGGGGAATCACTTGGCTGACTTTTTCAGCAGCTTTTCTATTTCCACTAATTGACTGGAACATAAAGAATTCTTCTGGTCCACTGGAGAGGCAGAAGGGAAAATGGTAATGTAATAACCTCTGGATATTATACTGTGCACCCAAGTATTTTTGTAATGGGGGTCTAGGCTTCTTGGGTGCAGAGATAAGTGCTCTCCAACTCCCTCCATAGGTTCATAGGTTCATAGTTTAGTACTAAGCTAACTGCCCTTGCAAGCCATTTTAAGCCTAGTCAATTATCCCTTGTGAGACTCAAACCCTGCACCTTGTGTTTGTAAGGCAAACACCTTAGCCATTAAGCCACACTCCCAACCGCTGGCCGAGTCAAGGCAGAGTGCAGTAGTCAGGCAATCCTTCCGGGGCGTTGAAAAGACTCACCAGAAAAAGGACCTCTGAAACCGTCATGTTGCAGGCCTTCTCTGCCATGAGGTTGACATATTCCATTAGTGTTCCCTCCTCGTGTATGTGTGTGTGTGTGTGTGTGTGTGTGTGTGTGTGTGTGTGTGTGTGTGTGTGTGTACACATATCCATATGGCAGATAATGTCTTCCCATCCTGCTTGCTCCTGGAGAGATATGCCTTCACATTTGGGTCAAAAAAGATGGATCCATCAAAGGGAGCATTGATGAATGAAGTGTGCCTTCTTATAGCAATTTTTGAACTTGCAGTTCCTGAAGTTCCTTCTGAGATGTGAGGAATTCAGCTTTATAAAGGCATTAAACAGGGACCGGAAGGTGGCCAGTTGCAAAGAAAATGTCTTCTTGTCCTCCACACACATGGACCCTGAGAGGGCATTGGAAAACTCCATGATTAATTTCCCCTGAAATCTCAGAATGCATGCCAGTAATTTGTCGATCTAAGGGCGAAGGTTGCTGACATGTAAACACACTTCCTAAATTTGTCCAGTACCCTGTACTCTCTCTGTTCAGGAACAGACAACTCTGTTTAGCAAGTTCTTTCATGGTGACCACTACTACCACCACAGCTTCCAATGGGGAACTCTTGCTCCAACAGACCCTGTCCTTTGGCACACCAGGATACTTATCTGGCCTCTTGGGGATAGAATCCAGGATATCCTGATCCTTCTAAGCCCAACAGGAAATTAGGTCCATTACCTCATCCGCTGGGGGGGGGCGGGGGGGACTACCCAGGATGTAGCTGAGCCAGCTCCAAAAGCCTTGAGAAACTGACTCCTCCTGGGGGGAAGAGTCAGAAAACCAATTATCTTTCTGCCTCCAAAGTTTCAGGATTTCACCAAGGGGGGCATCCTCAAGGGGTGATCTGGGGAACCACCTCCCCTTCAAAGTCAGTGTCTTCCATCAAAGACTACTGTGTGGAATCTAAGTGCCTCCTTCTGCACATACGCTTTCGAGGGGGCTTTCCTGTGGGAAGCTCTAGGGAGAGCTCAGTCCAACTGAGTCCTCCCTAGAGCTTCCCATAGGAGAGCCCCCTCGAACGCGTATGTGCAAAAGGAGGACTCAGTCCTGTAGGAGGACAGAGTCCTCCCTAGAGCTTCCCACAACCTTTGCCCTTAGATCGCCATGATGAGGACAGAGTCCTCCCTAGAGCTTCCCACAGGAAAGGACTCGATCCTCATCAAGGACAGAGTCCTCACTAGAGTTTCTCACAGGAAAGCTCTAGGGAGGACTCCGTCCTCATCAAGGACTTTGCTGGCACTTCTGACTCTAGCCTTGACTCGGCCAGCTGTCCCGACGGAACAGGCTGAAAAGACTCTAGATCCAAAGCAAACAGTGGAGGAGGGGGTGGAACTGAAGGGGGCAAGCATGTCTTGTCCACAGAGGAGAAAAATGCTCTCTGCAGTATCTCAAAGGAAGAGGTTATGTGGGAACCAAGCACAGACCAAGAGGAGCTAAAGCCACCTGCCCAGGACAGAACCAAACACTCCCAAGATCCTGCCTTCAAGCAGAGGTCAGAGCAGAGCAAGGGTCTGAGTTGTCCAGCTCCAAGAACATTGGAGTCATACCCAAACCCCAGATCTGGCACCAATGCTATGGCTCAGAGATTGGAGCAGTCTAGATGAGAGAAGTTGTCAGTCAATGAGGGACAAGCCTTAGGATCAGACAAACTCGGAATTCTTAGGTACATACACTCCTAAACCATAGGACAGATTGGAGTAGGAATCAAAAGTTGGGACTGGACTGGTGGTAGGCTCACAGATCTAATGAGAGATGGAATTGCTCCCAACTGAATCAGGGTTCTGAGAAATATTTATCATCATCCTATCCCACATTGGTTTCTATCAGCTTCCTCAATGACCTGAAGGATGAAAAGGTCGGTGGTCTGGATATCCTTCAAGGTGTCTCCTGCAACTCACCCAAATGCGGCTCAGGCAAATTACTAGCCTGCTGTGGTGGCAAAGTATGTTTGTCAGCTTTTTTCTCTTTGTGACTGGAACCAGTAGTCTGTTCCACAGTCAAGCCGAAAATGGTGCCTCTTTCCCAGAAAGACAAGCAGCAAATGCCAGTGAAATCACTGGTCCACAAAAGTCACTTTTTTGATAGAAAAAATACAGTTTAAACACTTTAAAATGCTACCTCAGCCCCACAAAGGAAAAATAAACACAATTTCTCCACAGAAAATATGTTTTCAGTTTGTTTACACTACTTTTAAACTAACAGAAAAAAGTGGTCTGTTTAAAAGTACACTACAGTCTCGAGACTCTCAAGACAGACTGCTAATTCACAATACTCCTAGCTCTAAAACTACTTTCCAAAACAGAATAATAAAACATTAGTAAAATTAAGAAAAACAGACGGATTTTCCTCAATGGGAACTTATCTGCCCAGCAAAGGAAAGCACAAACCGACCACTGATCTTCGAAAGACACTTCAGGGGCAGTAAAGCTCTGAAAGGTTTTAAGCCCAAGCTTGTCTGTTAGTCAGCTCAGGTTGAGCTGCTTGAGAATTTGGGCATGTGGAAGGTACCCTGAACCTTTGGAAGCTGGCTGGCTGTTATATCCTTAACAGGATATAACCCACATATAGTTAAGGCTACTGCAGCAGTTAACAATATGATTAACATCTGGTATTATGGAGCTTAAGAAAACTTTGGGAGAACTAATCAGATTTCAGGGAATATTACTTGTAGGTTTGACTGCGGTGGTGGTGCTGTGGCAGTGTTGTCGCCTCACAGTTAGACGTTGCCCGTTCGATTCTCAGTTAGAGCGTCTTGTGTGGCGACATGCGTGAATGGGCGTTCCTTCGCTGAAGGTTGTGCGTTAGACCCGGCAAGCCAGTACGTAAAAATCTACTACCAATCATTAGCGGACCGGAGTTCCGCTGTGGCGACCCCTAACCGGGAAAAGCCGAAAGACAGAAACAAATTACTTGTAGGTTTGGGCTGGAACTTGATTTGCAATAGTGAGGATGCATCAGGGGGACCTAGAAGGGAAAATAAAACAAAAGAAGGTAGATTTATGAAAATATTTGGTATGGAAGACCTGAATTCAGCAGTAGGAACTTGGAATTTACAGATTACTCCTCGAGATACAATAAACTGGGCTAGACTGGATGTAAATTATATTTCGCATAAACATCTGCATTTAATAAAAAACTTCAACAAATCCCAAAAACTATTTGAAATCAAGCACCAATAAAAACAAAAACAAAAATGTAGGGTAATGAAGTAAAAATAACACTCATGTTTCCCTACCTACTAAAAAATTAGGAATTTAAGGAATGGGTAGTGGAAATGATTCAAAAGTTATTAGGTAAGACAAATTTCATCAAAAGGGATAGCTAGTCAGGGGGATAAAAGTAGTACGGAGTTTAAAATGGAGGCAGAAATGAGAGAGAAAGAGATATGGTTAAGAAGTAACAGGAATTATTTAAAGGGGCTAAAAGTTTAAACATATTCAGAGGAGATCAGAAAGGATTGTGAAGAGAGACTGTATAAGCAATTCACAAAGAAACAATGGGGAGAAATACGTCTGTTTCCCGAATAAGCAACAAAGTCTAGAAGACTTAGGATCTTTGCTTGGAAACATTTACATAGGTATTTTTATATCCCAAGTAGACTCCAAAGGTCCTCTGCTAGACTAAGGATCTGAGAACCTGTAGTGGGTCCCTGAGGGATAACCCTGGGAGGCATAGATTTTGAGTGTTTAGCAGCTTTAGCCCTAGAGAATGCCTTAATAGACATGGATGCAGGAGGCCTGGCTGCACCACGTGCTGGTGTAGTTTTGTCTAAGAGAATGGTGTCGGAAGGTTCCTGGACACCAGAGTCCAAAGGAGATTCAACAACCGAGACAGTAGTTGGCTCCGGGGCAGAGGTTGTCGGTTGTATGGTTTTGGTGGACGGTATTACCAAGGACTCTGTTTCAGCCGAAACAGAGACACTCGCGGTAGGCCTGGCCGCGGTTTCAGCCGAAACCTCGGATGTCAGTCCTTGTCCTTGTGTTTCTTCATTAAATGTGAAGTCGGAGTCTCCGACGACATTTTGTAAGCAAAACTAGCCCCAAAAAATTCCTCTGCAAACTCCGACCGATGTCTTAGAGTGCGTCGGTTGAAGGAAGCACAGGCGGAACAGGCCGAGACGTCGTGGTCTGGGCCTAAGGTAGGCAGTAAGAGTGGAAATCCTTATGAGGTATTTGTTTCCCACAAGTTAAGCAATTAATTTTATCTGACATCGGCTGAGGCAAGAAAGAGTCCCCAACGGGGTACTTAGCTTTTGAAGTCTTCGGTTTAGCTGAATTACAGGAGCTGGCCGACCGGCACTTGCGAACTGCTTCTGCTTCGGGCACCATGCGGCAAGAAAGACTGGGGAAGATGGCGTCGGCTGACACTTTTATACCCCAGGCGCTCTGACGTCAGGGAAGGGGCGACCTCAGCCGACGCCGGACCCAGACTTTGGAATCCAGCCGACCGAAGGGCTGCCTGAGGCAGGACAACCCATATGTGATGACTGCAGATGCATCCTTGAAGGACATCTAAAGAAATTTTTTTTTTGGAGCTATGATATCCAATCAGAATTGCCTACACATACAGTAAGGCCTTGCTGAGTCTAACTACAGTGGCTGCCAAAAAAGCAATTACTAGAAAACGGACAAAGTCTAAACCAACTGTACTAGCAGTACTGACTATAGTAACATAATTTAAACTGGAAAAAAGGATATTTAGAAAAGGGTAGGAGTAAATTACATAGAAAAAATGGGAACTGTGGGAGCAATATATGCACAACAGCATTCTGGAGGACGAATGAGGTCTAAAAGAAGGCAGGACTTAAAAGAGGTACCTAATTTTGACTGACTGGATAGATTATAAATGTCATGCAACGTCTGCAACTAAAAATATGTCAATATGAGTTTTAATTTATATAAATGCTTGATTGCCTATGTCATAAGTGATAATTTAATAAAGATGTTTCTTGTTTAAAAGATTAAAAGTATTTTAGAATAAGAGGAATTTCACAGAACATGAGAATGAGCAACTGCAGAGTGCTAAAGAGAAAAAAAAAGGAATATCTGGATAATATGCATGAGTTTAGAAAGATTGTTGTTAAGCAACTGTTTTGTTTTTGATAACGCCTGAGCAAAAAAAAAACTTTTAGCACAACAGCTTTGGCAACAGAAAGTAGAAAGGGCTGTCGCCAAACTTAGGGAGCCTATAACAAGAAAAATAACCAGATCCTATACAGGTATTGGAGATAATTTGGAAATTTTATGAAAATCTGTATAAAGCAGAGGAATGTGGAAACAGTAATGAGCACAAATGGAAATATTTATGGAAGTCTCGATTATACCAAAAGCAGAGGAAGATACGTCTCAACAACCAATAGTTAACAGGAAATAGGATAAAAATGGCAATGTATAATCAACCTACAGGGAAGTCTCAGGAACAGATGGTATTCATTTGGACATGTGGATGTTAGGAGGGAAGAAAGTAATAAAAATCTGGAAAATTTTGTTTAACATTATTTTAAAATGGGAGGAAACACCAATATATTGGAAAAAACTGTGGTAGCTGTATTATCCAAAGAGGGTAAAGACCGATCAGACCCAGCTTCTTATAGACCCATTTCAATTTTAAACTATAATTATAAAGTGCTTATGTTTATACTAGCTAAAAGAACAGCAAAGGTATTGACAATATGGATCAGTGTGGTTTTGTGCAGAGGGGGGAAGATGATCCAGGGGGTAGAAAATAACACTGTTGTCGATTGGGTCTTAATGCAGACAAACCATATGACACAGCAAGTTGTGAAAACATTTTTAGCCAGGCATATTTTGTGAACAATAATTAATGGAAAGAGTTCAACAAATTTATCTTGGGGAGGGAGGCAAAAGTTAAGCTGATCTTCCGAATAAAACAAGGTGGCTTAGGATTGCCTGATTTGAAGGGATATTTCAGACCTACACAGTTAAGGCTTACATACTTGAGCAGAAACTTATAATTCAAAGTGGAAAGTGTTGATGATGAAGCAGGTGGGAGTTCAAGAAATAAGGAGAGAATGGGATTTTTGATGCAGATTCTTAAGGACAACAATCATCACCATACTAAATATTATATCCATAAAGCTGCAAAAAGTATTCTAAGAACTTTGCCAACATAGAAACTGAGAAAGGAGATTTTGCCAATAGGGATGATTGCAAGTAACGGTACAGAGGGGTGAGGACTTTACTGGTGAAAAATGGCAAAGAACAAAGTATTGGGAATAAATAACTAGAAGGAAAGGTAACACAGTGGGATGATGCCAAGAAGCTTGACAGCAAGTTAGAGACTGCAATTCCCTATCAGGGATTGATATCAGCATACAGGCAAAGAGAAAGGGTAGGGTAGTTGTAAGTAAAAAGACATGTTTTGGGTGTTTTTAGTTAAACCCAGAAAATAAGCTGATTTTAAAAAGGGATGATTAGTAGGGCATATAAAATATTGTATAATAAGTATGGAAATCAAACAGAGGAGGAAAAGCAATTTACAAGGGAACAATGGGAGTATATACGTGTGTGGATGTATATATATGTATATACATATATATATATATATATATATATATATATATATATATATATGCAACAAAGTTCAAAAGGTTTAGGATTTTTGCCTGGAAGTGTCTACATAGGTATTTTACACCCCAAGAAGACTTTAAAGAATTTTTCTCCTCCAGTAGATAGCAAACATTGGAGGAGTGACGAGGAAGAAAGAGGTAACTGGGAACATGTTTTCGGGAGTGTAATGAGTCGACAGATTTTATTTCCCTGTGGGGTAGTCTGTCAGAAATATTGGGGGAACAATGGTTGTAATTAAGGAAAATATTCTTATGAGAAGGGACACATGATCTGAATTGCTTAGACACAGTAGTGCCTTAAGTTTGATTCTGTTGGCAGCCAAAAAAGCAAATAGAAAATGAAATCAGAATCTAAATCAACTAGCTGGAGTAAGGAATATTGTAAAAGAGAATTAAAAAACTGGAATAGAGATCTTTAGAAAAGGGAATACATAAATAAATGAAACAATACATGTATAATAATGTTCAGGAGGAGTGAAGTTTAAGGGAAGGCAGCAATTTCAATTATAAAGACAGTCTTTTAGACCAATATACATAAACACATTTAATGCATAGTGTGTGTAAAAGGGAAAATGTTAAAGTTGTTTTCTTTTCTATCAATGTATGTGTGCTTTGTCTTAAAAGTGACAATTAAATAAATGTTTTTATAATTAACAAAAAAATAATTGCAAACAGGAGAAGCATCCTTCAAAGGAGAACAGAGGGGAACAGGACATTCTATCATGAAAATGAGCAACAAATACTTACAGCAAGTTTTGCTCACAGAAGCTACCTTTATCGAGCATTACCGGTGTTCTGGGTGGCCAAATTTCAAGCACTACCTTTGTTGCAAACTGCTAATCTGGTAGGTGCTTGGAGACTGCACAAAGCAAGGAGCAGAAGAAAAAAATTGGCATTACAAAGTACTGTTTCCCCTTCTCTGTGTTTGTTCAATATTAGATGTAGTGTAACATACAAAGTAATATATAAAATATTGCTTCTCATCACAATATCTCTCAGTTGGTCATGCAATAGGCAAGACTAAACCTACAGACAAGCAACACCTTCACTATAATTTTACCCAACATTCTAAAATGCTAGGCCTCAATTTCAGTAATTCCAAACGGTATCTGGTCACTACCTTGGTTCAATACACTCACTAGAAACCTCCAAAAAGTCTTCCTTAAGTCACCAATTTCCAAACAAAAAAGCCCTGCAAAACAAACTATTTAATAAACCAATCCCACCTACACAGAATGGAAGGACCCTCCAATATCTTTGACTTTCACTGAAAAGCTTATAAATCTTCAAAATCAAAATTTACCTAAACTTGCGGACTGCAGAACCCACCGAACAGCCAAGAGAAGTCCAAACCCAGCTGTAAATAGTAGTCACACAGGATTCAAAAGTCAAGTATGAATTCACGTATAAAATCCACACGAAAATGCACGGGTAAACCAAGAAGCCAACTTTATTTTCTAAACATGAAGTTATGCGCTTTTCGTCCGACTATATTGTGGGGCTTCTTCAGACAAACAAGAACAAACTTCTGAAAGCATTTAAATAATCAAATTGGCACCAAACATGAGCGCCGTATCCCAGCAACAGTAAACAAACAGCTCCGTTATATAACCTTATATAATGTTCTGAATCTATTAAGATATAAAATAGGTTGTATATATTAAACTAAAAACATATGCTTAGGCAAAATAATGTGTAATGAACTAAAACCTTGTGTTAAAATACAGTGAATGAACCTAATATAGCTGTATTATGCTACTGCGATCGATATTACAAGTAATAGTGCAACAACACACTAAACCATAAATTCTTACTGATCGACAACATAAAATACATCAAATTGAATTAAACAGATAAAACCCATCTAACATTGTTACTGATAAAGCCACTGTATTATGTTAACCCTGAGAAAGAATGATAGGAATGCAATAATAAAATGTGGGCGAACAAACGCGACAATCTAACTATAAACATTCCTAGCAGTATACATAAACTAGTGTGCAGAAGCTATAAATACTGAGAAACTTTTTACATCAATTTGTAAGTAATATCTAAAATATCTCATCTGCGCAAACTTCTTAAGTATGGGATAGAGAGAACAAATCTCATTTAATCCTGGTGAAACACTGGCATTGCAATGAAGTTGCCAGTAAAATTCCAGGACTTCAAGTAATACTTGGTCTGGACCATCTCTCCCATCTGAAATGATGGTGTCAATTGCTCTGAATGAGAATGTGTGATTAATGTTTTCTGTGATGTGTTTTGCTAATGCGTTGTCTAACTTATTTTCCTAACCGCATATAAATGCTCGTAGACACGCTCACGTAATTTTCTGTTTTACCAATATAAAAGGCAGGACATAATTTGCACTGGGCTAAATAAATCACTCCTTTCGATTGACAATTAAATTTGTGTTTTACTTTATGTGTTACGTTCCTAATGGTGAACGATTCACCTGTAGCCATGTGTATACAATACTTGCACGTTACATTGGAGCATTCCTTTTTTGAGAAATTATGTTTTTGTATCACCTGTTTGAGATTCCTGCCTCTTCTCCAGATAAGTTTTGGTTTAGGTGGTAATTTATTGCTTATATCATTATCTAATTTAATCATATTCCAGTTTTTATTGATAATGAAAATAATAGTATCACTATCAGAACTGAAAGGGGTGATGAATGCCAAATTAATAGGAGGGTATGGATATTACTTGTTTCTATTGTTTGGTATTGATTCGTACCAAGAATTGGAAGATAGAGGCCGGGTCTTTCTTTTATTTGTAACTTCCTTAACTAGTTGGTCCAAAGGTTGTTGAGGGTAACCTCTACTAATAAACATTCCTTTTAATAATTAGCATTCATCATGGAAATGGTCAGCTCTGGAAATCAGACGAGCTGCCCTGACTAACTGTCCTTTTACAATAGATTTCTTTTGATATGTAGGATGATTACCACTGTAATGCAGGAAAGTGTTGGAATACGTTTCTTTTCTATATATTTTTGCATAGAAAACTTTATTGTTGTAATATTTACGTAAATCAACATCTAAATACAGTATTCTGTCATGATTAAACATGTACGTAAAGTTTAAAAAATCAGTACTAGAATTAAAGAAGGAAATTAATTCAGTAATCATGGCATCATTGCCTTCGATTAAAATAAAAATATCTAAAAATCATGTATAGTACTTGATTTTACTCATGATATTAATATTCTTACCCAACACTTCCTGCTCCCAGTATGCCATGACAAAATTGGCAAAGCTCCCCCCACAGAGGGAGCCCATGGCAACATCTATCTTCTGCAAATAGATTTTATTGTCAAAAGTAAAGTAGTTGTAAGACAAAAAACAATATCCAACATTTCTTCCACTAATTTAATTTCTGTTTGGGGTGCATCATGTTTCCTCAAAATAAAGCTGACCCATTCTATACCATCCTGATGAGGTATACAGGTGTATAAATCTTTTACATCAACTGCTAGGAAGTTCAAATTATCCTCAAATTTTAAATTGTTAATATTTTGAAGGAAAGACCAGGAATCTTTGCATATAGCTTTTTCCTTACGAACATATTTTTGAAGGACCATGTCGATCATCTTAGCACATGGATAAGTTATACTATTCCTGGCATCAACTAATGGTTTCACAGGTGGATCCACTAATGACTTACGAATTTTTGGGATGCCGAAACGTATAGGTAATCTAGGTGCCAGCATTGTTAAATAATTTAATGTTGTCATGTCTATCCTGCCTTCAATAAAGAAATCATTGAACAAAGATCTTATAGTATTATATGATAGATGGAGTTGATTCCTGGAAGTTTCCTCATATGCTGCGTTGTTGAGTGTTTGTAACATTTTACTAATGTACTGCTGTTCAGTCATGATAATCAGCCCTCCACCTTTATCCGGTTATAAAAATCTCACTCCTGTCTCCTTTAATATCTGTAATGCCTTTCTTTCCAACATTGTGATGTTGGAACGTGTATTGGTCCTAGTTAAATTGGCATGTAACATATTTCTCAAATCATTTTCACAAATTTTCTTAAAAAGTTGAAAGTAGGATGCATCGGTGGTATAAATGTACTAGCTATATGCAAATTATTGTCACCTGTGAGCTCACTAGCAAAAAACATTTTTAGATTTAATCTTCTCAAAAATAACTTCAAATCAATGATAGTTTGAACCATATCTGCTCTACTACTAGGAACAAAAGAACCTCGAGTGAGTAATTCAATAATGAGTGGTTCTACTATTACAGTACTATAATTAAAAATTTTAAAATCTTTAGCCTAATTATACAGTATATTGGGATGTTCAAGCCAGTCGGTACATACCTCCCCCTCTTCCCTAGTGTATTGGAGTAATTCTTGTTGGAATAATAATTGTTCCCTCTCAAGTTGTAATGGGGAACACCCATCTGAAAATGTACTTGTTGTGATGGAACAATTTGAGGTGAAGAACTTATAGATGTACCAGTTTGTTCAATATTATGTGAAACTGAGCCAGAATCATTAGAATTGGTAACATCATGTGCATCTTGTCCATAAGTTCCTTGTTCTGGCATATTATTCTCACCTTGATTGTGTGTCATAACAGAATTAACTCTTACGTGGGAGGGGGGTGGTTTTGGGTATGCTGTACCGTTACTGTATGCTTTTCTGTCCCTACTCAATTTCTTTAATTTCCCTTCTTTAATTTTGCCCATGTATTGATCAATACTTGTAAAAATCCTGTCGTAATCGTACTGATAACTAACAAAATTAATATGCTGTTGGATAGTCTCATCTATCCTAGTTGCTTCCTGCATAAGTGTAGTAGACTGTATCTGGTAATGTTTACTGATGACTTCTAATAATTCACAGCCATGTTTGTTGAAAAGTTTTGTTAGTTCTCGATGAAAGGGAGATCCATCCACAAGGCCAGTTGGATATTGCCAGGATCGCAAACCTTTGGGAACTATACCTTCACTTAGACATTCGCGAAAATATGCTATTTCATTTTGCAGTTTCTTGTATTTCACTAATGTCTGATCAAACTGTTTAAGCAGTACCGAAATATCTATAGGATCCGTAGCCGGTTGCTCCCTGATACCACTGAGTTGGCATTTGAAGTGACAGTGGTTCTGTTAACCATTCGGTCAATTTGGGTGCTCCAATAAGCCCACAGGATCAATTGTTACTGTTTGTAGATCTCTCTGTGTTGTTGTCAAGTCGTTGTGATAAATTACACTCTTGTTCACTATGTTCTAAATTATGCATACCTGAAGGTGTTATTTTATTCAGGGTCTGATATATTTACTACAGGCTGTTGATTAATTAAATTTGTTTCTGTGCTATTAGAAACATCTACTGAATGAGGCACAAGATTGATGTTATTGTTACTGCTGCTGGAAAGAGCATCAACTTTTTTACTCAATGTTTCAACTTGACGAGGCAAAGTTTCAATTAAATTGAACATTGTAGTGTTCAAGTTTTGGCTATTTAGTGGAGATGAAGTCGGAATAGGAACTGCATCCTCAGCCATGACAAACGACTGCAAACGAATGAAAACGACAAACTGGAGAAAAACACAAACTTGCGGACTGCAGAACCCACCGAACAAACAGCCAACAGAAGTCCAAACTCAGCTGTAAATAGTAGTCACACGGGATTCAAAAGTCAAGTATAAATTCACGTATAAAATCCACACGAAAATGCACAGATAAACCAAGAAGCCAACTTTATTTTCTAAACATGAAGTTAAGTGCCTTTCGTCCCACTATATTGTGGGACTTCTTCAGACAAACAAGAACAAACTTCTGAAAGCATTTAAATAATCAAATTGGTGCCAAACATGAGCGCTGTATCCCAGTAACAGTAAACAAACAGCTCCGTTGTATAACCTTATATAATGTTCTGAATCTACTAAGATATAATATAAAATATGTTGTATATATTAAACTAAAAACACATTCTTAGGTAAAATAATGCGTAATGAACTAAAACCTTGTGTTAAAATACAGTGAATGAACCTAATATAGCTGTATTATGCTATTGCGATCTCATACAAGTAATAGTGCAACAACACACTAAACCATAAATTCTTACTGATCGACAACATAAAATACATCAAATTGAATTAAATAGATAAAACCTAGCTAATATTGTTACTGATAAAGCCACTGTATTATGTTAACCCTGAAAAAGAATGATAGGAATGCAATAATAAAATATGTGGGTGAACAAACGCGACAATCTAACAACTATAAACATTCCTAGCAGTATGCATAAACTAGTGTGCAAAAGCTATAAATACTGAGAAACTTTTTACATCAATTTGTAAGTAATATCTAAAATATCTCATCTGCGCAAACTTCTTAAGTATGGGATAGAGAGAACAAATCTTGTTTAATCCTGGTGAAACGCTGACATTTCAACAAAGTTGCCAGTATAATTCCAGGACTTCAAGGTAATACTTGGCCTGAACCATCTCCCCCATCTGAAATGATGGTGTCAATTGCTCTGAATGAGAATGTGTGATTAATGTTTTCTGTGATGCGTTTTGCTAATGCGTTGTCCAACTTATTTTTCCTAATATTCCTGGTCTTTCCTGCAAAATATTAACAATTTAAAATTTGAGGATAATTTCAACTTCCTAACAGTTGATGTAAAAGACTTATACACCTGTATACCTCATCAGGATGGTATAGAATGGGTCAGCTTTATTTTGAGGAAACATGATGCACCCCAAACAGAAAGTAAATTAGTGGAAGAAATGTCAGATATTGTTTTGTCTTACAACTACTTTACTTTTGACAACAAAATCTCTTTGCAGAAAATAGGTGTTACCATGGGCTCCCCCTGTGGGGGGAGCTTTGCCAATTTGGTCATGGCATACTGGGAGGAGGAAGTATTGGGTAAGAATATTAATATCATGAGTAAAATCAAGTACTATACACGATTTTTTAGATGATATTTTTATCTTAATCGAGGGCAATGATGCCATGATTACTGAATTAATTTCCTTCTTTAAGTCTAGTACTGATTTTTTAAACTTTACGTACACGTTTAATTATGATGGAATAACGTATTTAGACATTGATTTACATAAAGATTATAACAATAAAGTTTTCTACGCAAAAATATATAGAAAAGAAACTTATTCCAACACTTTCCTGCATTACAGTAGTAACCATCCTACATATCAAAAGAAATCTATTGTAAAAGGACAGTTAGTCTGGGCAGCTCGTATGATTTCCAGAGCTGACCATTTCCATGGTGAATGCCAATTATTAAAAGGAATGTTTATTAGTAGAGGTTACCATCAACAACTTTTGGACCAACTAGTTAAGGAAGTTACAAATAAAAGAGAGAGACAGGCCTCCATCTTCCAATTCTTGGTACGAATCAATACCAAACAACAGAAACAAGCAATATCCATACCCCTCCTATTCATTTGGCATTCATCACCCCTTTCAATTCTGATAGTGATACTATTATTTTCATTATCAATAAAAACTGGAATATGATTAAATTAGATAATGATATAAGCAATACATTACCACCTAAACCAAAATTATCTGGAAAAGAGGCAGGAATCTCAAACAGATAATACAAAGTGATACAACAACATCATTTCTCAAAAAAGGAATGTTCCAATGTAACATGTGTAAATATTGTATACACATGGCTACAGGTGAATTGTTCACCATTAGGAACATAACACAAAGTAAAACACAAATTTAATTGTCAATCGAAGGGAGTGATTTATTTAGCCCAGTGCAAATTATGTCCTGCCTTTTATATTGGTAAAACAGATAGAAAATTACGTGAGCGTGTCTACGAGCATTTATATGCTATTAGGACAAATAAGTTAGACAACGCATTAGCAAAACACATCACAGAAAACATTAATCACACATTCTCATTCAGAGCAATTGACACCATCATTTCAGATGGGAGAAATGGTCCAGACTAAGTATTACTTGAAGTCCTGGAATTACACTGGCAACTTCGTTGCATTGCCAGTGTTTCACCAGGATTAAACGAGATTTGTTCTCTCTATTCCATACTTAACTTAAAAAGTTTGCGCAGATGAGATATTTTAGATATTACTTACAAATTGATGTAAAAGGTTTCTCAGTATTTATAATTTCTGCACACTAGTTTATGCATACTGCTAGGAATGTTTATAGTTAGATTGTCGCGTTTGTTCACCCACATATTTTATTATTGCATTCCTATCATTCTTTTTCAGGGTTAACATAATACAGTGGCTTTATCAGTAACAATATTAGCTAGGTTTTATCTATTTAATTCAATTCGATGTATTTTATGTTGTCGATCAGTAAGAATTTATGGTTTAGTGTGTTGTTGCACTATTACTTGTACGAGATCGCAATAGCATAATACAGCTATATTAGGTTCATTCACTGTATTTTAACACAAAGTTTTAGTTCATTACGCATTATTTTACCTAAGCATATGTTTTTAGTTTAATATATACAACATATTTTATATTATATCTTAGTAGATTCAGAACATTATATAAGGTTATACAACGGAGCTGTTTGTTTACTGTTGCTGGGATACGGCGCTCATGTTTGGCACCAATTTGATTATTTAAATGCTTTCAGAAGTTTGTTCTTGTTTGTCTGAAGAAGTCCCACAATGTAGTGGGACGAAAAGCGCTTAACTTCATGTTTAGAAAATAAAGTTGGCTTCTTGGTTTATCCGTGCATTTTCGTGTGGATTTTATACGTGAATTTATACTCTACTTTTGAATCCCGTGTGACTATTTACAGCTGGGTTTGGACTTCTGTTGGCTGTTCGGTGGGTTCTGCAGTCCTCAAGTTTGCGTTTTTCTCCAGTTTGTTGTTTTCATTCGTTTGCAGTAGTTCAAAATTTACCTACTCCAACATCAAAGACAAATTAATTACGACTGGCTTACAGAACATATTAAACAGAATGTATGACACACAGACCATGTCTGGTAACTCTAGAAATCTACCAAGAGTAATGACTAGTATCACGTCTTTGTGTATTCAAACTTAACATCGGGATTTAGGTGAAAGATCTAAAATTACCTTGGCTTTTTGGCACAGAGATGATACCTTAACTATGACCCAGAAGACCACAGTAGGAACACTGGCCTGAGCACTGGAAGAGCTGAGTGGGAGAATAGCAGTAAGCAGCATAAGGCTCTCCCAATTTGGGCAAAAGGTACTGTAGTTCTCAGCTGGCTACTCCTGCTGCTCCAGTGCAGACCCTGTATGAGCAGACAGACAGAATGTAGGAGAATAGTGGCTAATCACCTAAGTTAGTGACAGCAACTCTTGCATGTGTGAGTGAAGGACTATCAATGCAGAGATACAGCAGTGTACATAATCCATACAGTGACACAGATGCCCATGTCCTCATTATGGTGTTTACTTATGGCCTACAGAAATGCTCTTGGTTTCAGGGTGCCGGTGAGGGCATAAGCAATCTTCATGGTTGCCTGTATGACTGCCTCTCCTAACATCTTTTCCCCCATCCTGTACTGGGTGGCTGCCTTGTATGGAGGAACAAACTGGATGTGTTCAACTGGGGGAGACTTGATAGTCAGTAGAAACAGGAAAAGAAAAGAAAAGAAAAAATAAAGATGAAGAAGATAACAGCCAAAAAAAATGTAAAGTCAGCTTAACTCAAGGGGAATATGAATTTCTAGCTAGCAATTAAGGGCTATTCTAGAAAAAAATTAAATTTCCTTACAGGGCTTACTATTAAAAACAATGGCATAATCCCAGATCATTAGCTCCATACAAGCATTTACTGCAAATGAGAGACTGCTTCATTAAACCTGTATTACTATCAGCATATGACTTGATGCTTCCAACAACCTTAGTGTGATATTCTCTGTTTCACATATTAGCTAGTCACATACCTCCCACTGATAATCACCACTTTTTTGTTACATACAAGTAAACAGTGTACATACTCATACAGCTTCCAAATCCCACCCTGGTGGTTAACTCCCTTCACCCAAAATTTCTAAACAAAATCACCCTCATCACCTGCATCTGTAACATCTCATTTCAAACAGATGAAACATTCATTCAAACAGAAAAATACGATTACTCACCCACTTACAAAACTAATAAATCTTAAGTGCACATGGCCACTATTGATCAAAAACTAAAATCCCAGTACTAAGCAAAATTCTAAGATAACTTGCGTATGTGCAACTGATGACTTATCCACTTTTACTCTCAAGAAAACTTATGACTGTTTCAATACTTTAACTGCCTTATTTACAGCAGCTGAACCTATCTAAAACAGTAGAGTTCAATTCAACTCAACACCTACAGCGCTGATTGCGATTACGAGCTCAGCACACTTACAGTGCTACTTGCGTCGACTGACTTGACCAGTTAAAGCTGCTACAGCCTGAAAGGCACAGCAAAGCAATTTTGTTCCACTAACTTAACTGTGATATAAGAAGTACATCAAAGTTGCTTTAACTCTTCAGGAGAAAAAAAATTCTCCAATTCTTTTCAGTCTCAGCTCTAGGCAACTGTTGCCTAGGCTGCTGGCAATAATGCAACTCTTAAGTAAATGTCTAGCAGGAGACATTAATGAGTTAACATACTGTATATGGCAAGTGGTGGCTAGACATTGATCTAGTTAATCAATCCTTTCAATCTGAACAAATAGGCTTCAATAATTCCAGGACTACTTATGAAATGGGCAAATAATAATGCAGCATTACAGCATGTACTCAGCATCTGACCCTCCTCTACTCACGTGTCAAACCAATAAGCCCTCAGTAAACACCACAAAAAACGAATACCACATTATGTAGAGTACCACAAAGTTCACCTACTGCTGATTGTTCAATTGTCATATCAATTCAGACTTACAAATGTCTATGCACCCATCTAAGTAGAAAACATACGTCTTCCAAACCATGCAGAAACAGCAATCTCCAAGGTTCTCACAAAATTCCAAATAAACTTACAAATGTGTAAACCAACTCACAGCTAGGTCACGGCCGTAACAAAATATATCCCTATTACCAAAACTTGGAAATCATTTTCCTCCTGACTCTTCTAAATAACCCGCACATATCACAACTTGCTGCAAAAAGCCCATAGCAATGTAGTTATACACATTCCCCGACCAAGTGTACTCACTGCTGCCACATTTTAACAATAATAAAACCTACACAGCACACTTCATTCACCCCACCTTTTCGCAACTGCACTTCATGACATCTTTAATACAAATTCTGAATACCTTTAGATGCTAAACTCTTTCAAGCCAACATTTACTACCTACTAAGGAATCAAATTTCAGGTTCCAACACCCTTCAAAACCCCCTTTTTGCAATAACTATTACAGACTGCACACACTCCAAATCAGACCTATCAATCTGGAAGTCCCTGCCACAAAACATTCTCTCCAAACCATCTCGGTAACCTTTCAAAAGTTACACTGGAATTTCTTCCTTTTGCATTGGCTTTCAATAAAATCTTGCCTGAAAAGTATTCACCTTCAAACCTTTTTCATCCATTCTTAATTGCTCTATGCAATACCATACAGCCTGGCAAACACTTCTGGTGGCATAAAGAGTGATGCAACTAAGCAAATCATCACTGTTCTTGATGTGCACAGCACAACTGTTTACATACTTGCAAAATGTCTGCTGCAGTCTCTAACCCCAAAAGGCTTACATTCATTGCAATATTCACATTTGTTTCACGTTTACTAAACTGCTTACTGTCATTTTATTTGATCCCAGTAATGGTCAAAAAGAGTCAGTTAGACAGCCCACCTACATGAATACCAAACAAAACAAAGACAAACATGTGAGCAAGCAGGGTATGGGGAGCACAGGGGGCTTGACCCACCTCCACCCAAAAATGTTTACTTCAGCATTTTTAACATTCTGGTTGTTTTTTTTCCCCTACATAACCACATGTGGCTGTTCCATGTGAAGGGGTTTCCCCTACATAACCACATGTGGCTGTTCTATGTGAAGGGGTTTCAGTGTGCAGGATTTCACTGCATTTTGAAGAGGGGGGTATGAACAGATTACCACTGTAAGATGTAGATGCAGAAGCCCTTAAGGAATTGCCTGACTAAACAGCAATGGAACACACAAGTTCTCTATAAACCAGGTGAACCCTGCTGGGCACTGCTCAACGTCAGAGAGGAGCCTGAAAGACAAAAATTCCCAAACAGTACATATATAATCTTTAAAACATTACTGTAACAAATGTTGCATAGGATAGCTCCTAAACAAACATATTAACATTAAGGATTACAAAAATAAACACTGCATATACTCAATACATATGCGAACACTGCATTCATGAAACAAGATAATGTTAATCAATGACATCTGACACTGCAGACATGCTGAGAGAAAAACACCACTTTTCTTTAATAACCAAAAGAGAAAGAATACGAGAAAAAAGGCACATAATGGTTACTGTTCTCAAACAGATTTATTGGAGTGCCCTTAGCAAACAGGCGTGGAAAACGGTCAAGGTGGTTATCAAGTGGTTAACTACGGCATCCTGGGTAAATACTGGTGGTGGAAGATAAAGTTAAAGGCCACTGACAAAACAGTGAGAAGATGCTTAGTCATTGCACCCTGATTAAGGAATATGCAAGGCTCAAATCATACAGCTGCAGGATACTTATGTCAAAATGGAAACCTCTTTCTCTTAAAATAATAAATGTCTAATGAATGGTAGACTTTGTAGTGTTTCAATTATTTGCAACACCCAGGTTATGCAGTCTTGCAGAGTTCAGGGAAGTATTTCAGAAGTTAAACACCGAGGTAAAGCAGGCCATCAGCTCTTGTCCTGGAATGGAAGGGATTCACATACTGTAGGTACTCTACAGTCTGAAAAGACAGACACTCTTTCTTTCCACCAAGGGGCAGCAAAATAAATGTCAGTCATTCTCTGAATTCTGCAATTAGAGACAGAGTAGGGGTAACATGTAAAATAATCTCCCGTCATGCAAAGGCAGAATATCTATCAGCTTCCCTACTGCAAAAGCATCAGCATTACAACAACATTCTCCCAGTGAAGGGAACAGATCAAATTCTGGTGCTGCCCCACATGTGAAAGACTTAGCCAAAGCAAGACTCATGAAACCTTTTTAACTACAGCAGCAGCTCAAGGAGTCTGGCAGCATGCTTAACATCCAAGGAATGTGAACAGTCATGCCTTGGCCAAATGCCCACAGACTGAACCGTACCTCATCTCTGTAAAGGGCCTATGAGCATGTGGCACTATTTCTACAGGTACCAGATAAATGGACTGGCTGAAGAATCAGGTCTAGAGAGATTCCTCTCACAGCTGTCCCTCAAAAGCCTGCTAGGAAAAATGCCTGCAGCTCTAGCAGGTTTACATGAAGCCCCATCTCTGGGCTGCCTACTTTCCTTGTACTACAAGAGCTGAGCTGGAATCACTACCCTGCTAATGAAGCATCCACTGTCAGGGTTTGAATGCAGAAGGGAGCTATCACCTTGATTTTAGAGAAGGCATCTCCTTGTAAATTAGAGTATATAATGTACTTGCTGTCTCATTTGTATGCATATCTCTTTGTAAACTGTCTTTTCTTCTTATTCTTCTAATAGTGTGCTATCGAGGTTCGATTCATAATCGACTTGTATATGTGATACACCATTGTCTCTCAATTATATCTCAAATGTTATGTTATTTGTGGAGCTTTTCTCCCCAAGCCTCCACTGAAAAAGGACCTGTGTCCAGTGGACTTTCCCGGTCATCAAATGTAAAATAATAAAAAATAAATAAATACTACTCCAAAGACCATCAAGAACAGCTTCACACCAGAAGATCATGGGTATTTGGCAAGTTTACAGCCAATGACTTTTCACATTCCTTTGCAAAACTCTTAACCTCAAGTATTAACAGGATACAGAGCCAAGGTGAAAGAACAAATCACTATGACACCTTGCAAGATGATACCATTCACCACATAAAGCTTATTATTAGAAAACTAAAAAATTAAGTGCTTTCGGTGGGAGTGACAGATGCGTTTAAGGTGGAATTGCATCAAGGATCAGCTCTGAGCCCTTTCTTATTTGCAATCGTGATGGACAGGTTGACAGACGAGATCAGACAGGAGTCCCCGTGGACTATGATGTTTGCAGATGACATTGTGAGCTGTAGTGAGAGTAGGGAACAGGTGGAGGAGACCCTGGAGAGGTGGAGATATGCTCTAGAGAGAAGAGGAATGAAGGTCAGCAGGACTAAGACAGAATATATGTGTGTGAATGAGAGGGAGGATAGAGGAATGGTGAGGATGCAGGGAGTAGAGGTGGCGAAGGTGAATGAGTAAGTACTTGGGATCAACAGTTCAGAGTAATGGTGAGTGTGGAAGAGAGGTGAAGAAGAGAGTACAGGCAGGATGGACTGGGTGGAGAAGAGTGTCAGGAGTGATTTGTGACAGACGAGTACCAGTAAGAGTGAAGGGAAGGTCTACAAGAGGGTAGTGAGACCAGCTATGTTATATAGGTTGGAGACAGTGGCATTGACAAAAAGGCATGAGTCCGAGCTTGATGTGGCAGAGTTGAAGATGTTAAGATTTGCACTGGGTGTGACAAGGATGGACAGGATTAGGAATAAGTGTATTAGAGGGTCATCCCAGGTTGGAAGGTTTGGAGACAAAGCCAGAGAGGCAAGATTACGTTGGTTTGGACATGTGCTGAGGAGGAATGCAGAGTATATTGGGAAAAAGATGCCAAGGATGAAGCTGCCAGGTAATAAGGAAAAGAGGAAGGCCTAAGATAAGGTTTATGGATGTAGTAAGAGAGGACATGTAGGTGGTTGGTGTGACAGAGCAAGATGCAGAGGACAGGAAGAAATGGAAACAGTTGATCTGCTGTGGTGACCCCTAACAGGAGCAGCCGAAAGAAGAATACTTCTCCTTGGCGGTAGCCAAAGGGAGAAGAACAGCCAAACTGTTTACAATCAGACCAGATGGCAAATTCAATTTTAGGTGCTAGTTATATGACAGGAACTGTTCACATCCAAATCACAAACGCATTTGTTGATTTTAACAGTTTTTAATTATAGTTTATTTTCCATTGGACAAGAACATGGACTAAAATGAATGAAAGGTATACACAGCCTCCAAAAACACATTTCTCTACAGGCCTCAGTGTCCAGAACATTTTGAATTTTGAATGGGTTATGTGAAACCTCTTCTCCAGGGGAACCACAATCTCTGCATCATGTGGCAACAGAAATGGGGCCACTAGCTTGACAATGAAGCTTTAGGATTAAATTTGCGATCAGTCTGATGGTAGAAAGGAAAGATGCAGCATTAGACTGGTGGAAACTCTCCAACTACTCCATGGACTGGAGACAAAAGGCCTAATACTAAAACCAGGTCCGTGAATCCAGGTTTCCTAATAGTGTTGAGTAAAAACCTGTTTTTCTTTTTAAATCCACCTTATCCAGAACAGGTTTAAAAAACTGTACGGATAATCTCTCCTCAAAAATGTACTCAAGTTTAAGACATTCTTTAAAAAAAGGCGTCAAAAACTGAAACTATTGTCTTTTTCTAATGTCGCGGATGACAACTAGCAAAGTGGAGGAATAAACTGGAATAGGTGGGGCCTTCTAAATATGTTACAAATAAATCTATGACATTCATAATCCTTTTTAATTTCTGCATCAAGGTAGAAATTTAATTCATATCCAAATGAGTAAGTGAACTGAAAGTGGTAGTGCAGTTAATATAGTTAATAAAATCAATTTTGTCCACAGACTGTCTAAAAATACAGATTATCAATGTATCTGATGTACACCACCAAGTTGCCACAAATGGACTGCTGATGAACTTTACTTCCCACTGTACCATCAGTTTATTTAGCTACTACCGGAGCACATGCAGCTCCCATCGCACTACCTGTTTTTTTGCCAGAAATGTCGCCCCTCAAAAAATATAAAATTGTTTCTGAGAACAACTTCCAACAACTAAACTACACTATTAGCATCCAGGCTGTTAATATTCATATATCAATAAAAAATCATGAAACCACTCCAAACCCAAGGTGGTGGGAATCACTGTAAATACATTTTTTTTAAAAGCCACGGTAACGAAAACTATATTGTCAGTATATAAAATATCTTCAAATTTAAATCTTTCATCTTGGCCCAGTGTCTGGTTATTAGTTGTTTTGTTTGGTTTACTCATTATAGCTTCTGGTGAATTAAATGAGAAGCAACAGACAAGCCTACTATTTATGGAAGACTTTAACCAGTCTATTGGAAATGTAACTATTTTGCTTCAACAAGTAAGCCAACAGTGAACTGCCATGGTAACTATTGCTTCAGTGAGTTCTGCAAATCAAAATATATCCATCAATAATGTTAGTAATGTCGATGTTCTCCTATTCACTTGGATAATTTTCGATTAGGTCCTCTCAACCTATATGTTCACTTTCTAGTAGAATTTGAGGAAAAAAATGCTCAAATTAAAACTGCCACTTGGGAATTTGTATTTTGTTGAATCTATCAAGGTCAAATGTGTACCCAAAGGACTTCAATGCTGGAATTATCCCACTGGGCTACAGTATATGTCACCACTTTATCAGGACCTATTGGATCTATCTATCAACATGGCTGTGAATTAATGAAACTTTTAGCCAAGCATAACCAAGTCACGATGGATTGTTTATCAACTGAAAATGTCTACTGAAATGTCTTCCTTAGATAAAGTTATCACCCAAGATTTATTATTTCCCAGTTACAGAGATAAATAGCAAACTACTTTAAGAATGTGGAGAAAGAAAGTGATCAAAGCTAGAAAATTTTTGAGAGAGACCAGCTGGAATATTCTGATGGGAATGTGTGTCCTGTTCCCTTTGAAAAAACCCATTTCTTATGTTTTTTTCTACTAAAAAAGATGGACAGTTGGTACTGGAAAATGAGAATGACATGGAGTACAACATTTGTGACACTCAACTGTGAGCCCTTTAGGATATAATCAACTGAGATGATCAGATTGATTGAAAAATTAGAAATTAGCAATCTTTCCCAGTCTTAGAAGAGGTCAAAATGGCAACTGCAATACTTCTTGGCAGTATGGTTTCATGCCAGGAAAGAGCACTACAGATGCGAGGTTTGCTCTGAGTGTGTTGATGGAGAAGTACAGAGACAGTCAGAAGGAGTTGCATTGTGTCTTTTCTAGAGAGGAGTTGTGGTATTGTATGAGGAATTCGGGAGTGTCAGAGAAGTATGTAAGAGTGGTACAGGATATGTATGAGGATAGTGTAACAGCGGTGAGAGTGACAGATGTGTTTAAGGTGGAATTGCATCAAGGATCAGCTCTGAGCCCTTTCTTATTTGCAATGGTGATGGACAGGTTGACAGACGAGATCAGACAGGAGTCCCCGTGGACTATGATGTTTGCAGATGACATTGTGATCTGTAGTGAGAGTAGGGAACAGGTGGAGGAGACCCTGGAGAGGTGGAGATATGCTCTAGAGAGAAGAGGAATGAAGGTCAGCAGGACTAAGACAGAATATATGTGTGTGAATGAGAGGGAGGATAGAGGAATGGTGAGGATGCAGGGAGTAGAGGTGGCGAAGGTGAATGAGTAAGTACTTGGGATCAACAGTTCAGAGTAATGGTGAGTGTGGAAGAGAGGTGAAGAAGAGAGTACAGGCAGGATGGACTGGGTGGAGAAGAGTGTCAGGAGTGATTTGTGACAGACGAGTACCAGTAAGAGTGAAAGGGAAGGTCTACAAGAGGGTAGTGAGACCAGCTATGTTATATAGGTTGGAGACAGTGGCATTGACAAAAAGGCATGAGTCCGAGCTTGACGTGGCAGAGTTGAAGATGTTAAGATTTGCACTGGGTGTGACAAGGATGGACAGGATTAGGAATACGTATATTAGAGGGTCATCCCAGGTTGGAAGGTTTGGAGACAAAGCCAGAGAGGCAAGATTACGTTGGTTTGGACATGTGCTGAGGAGGAATGCAGAGTATATTGGGAAAAAGATGCTAAGGATGAAGCTGCCAGGTAATAAGGAAAAGAGGAAGGCCTAAGATAAGGTTTATGGATGTGGTGAGAGAGGACATGCAGGTGGTTGGTGCGACAGAGCAAGATGCAGAGGACAGGAAGAAATGGAAACAGTTGATCTGCTGTGGTGACCCCTAACGGGAGCAGCCGAAAGAAGAATACTTCTCCATGGCGGTAACCAAAGGGAGAAGAACAGCCAAACTGTTTACAATCAGACCAGATGGCACATTCAATTTTAGGTGCTAGTTATATGACAGGAACTGTTCACATCCACATCACAAACGCATATGTTGATTTTTAACAGTTTTTAATTATA
Organism: Protopterus annectens; assembly: GCF_019279795.1. Taxonomy (NCBI): domain Eukaryota; kingdom Metazoa; phylum Chordata; order Ceratodontiformes; family Protopteridae; genus Protopterus; species Protopterus annectens. Next base: position 422,139,902 of record NC_056751.1, read on the forward strand.
GTTTATTTTCCATTGGACAAGAACATGGACTAAAATGAATGAAAGGTATACACAGCCTCCAAAAGCACATTTCTCTACAGGCCTCAGTGTCCAGAACATTTTGAATTTTGAATGGGTTATGTGAAAACTCTTCTCCAGGGGAACCACAATCTCTGCATCATGTGGCAACAGAAATGGGGCCACTAGCTTGACAATGAAGCTTTAGGATTAAATTTGCGATCAGTCTGATGGTAGAAAGGAAAGATGCAGCATTAGACTGGTGGAAACTCTCCAACTACTCCATGAACTGGAGACAAAAGGCCTAATACTAAAACCAGGTCCGTGAGTATATGGTAGAGCTAGGATCATCAGAAATGCACTTAGCATCATTAACACTGAGGCTGTCATTAAGCGCAGAGGGAACAAAGGAGTTTAAGCCTGCTCTTGCACTGCATGTCTTCACCAAGGAGGAGATCAAGGCGTAACCCTCCCAGGCCATCTCAAATGGCAGGAAGAAACAACACTATAGAGTTCCCACTCTAGTTATTTTTTTTTTTTTTTTTTTGGAGTCAGGGATGACTGCTTCCATTTTATGGTAAACGTTAGGGACTGCTTTCAGATAAGAATTCAAAGAAGGGTTTTCTTCAGGGAGTCTCTGGAAAGGACTACAAGAATCAGTCATCCCATTTATGGGAACATGAAATATGCTTCTCATACAAGGTTTCAGCCCAACACATTAGTGAAGGTTTTGGACATGAAGGAAAGCCCAAATTGCAATATCTTCCACTGAAAGTTATGCCTACTATGAGTAAATTGAAATAGTCTCTTGTGTGGACCCAGATGTTGATGAGGCAAGAGGCACCCATTATTTTAAATGAAACCACCAAGGTCCCCTGGGAAGTAAGGATATAATCCCCCCGTTACATAAAACAGGACATACCAGATGTGAATACAAAAGACACAGATCTAGAAAAGGGATGATACTTACACAGCTCCTCTCACAATCTGTAAGTCATCTGTGCGGTAGAGTTTGGGCCTATTCCAACTAATTCAATGTTCTGAATGGATTCTCTACTGAGGGACCTACCAGTTCCAAAAAATATCCAAAGCTAACTTCATCTAGAATCTGTGATACTGCAAGTTGGAGCAGACTCAGGTAACTACCCTTCCCCACCACTTCATGAAGTCTCAAACCACAGCCAGGACATTGCAAGCTCACTACAGTAAACAACTTGGGCTACCTCACTGCCAAAAAAGGGGCAATATTATGTGACATAATATATAATTTCTTAAATGCTAGAAAGGCCTCTTATTTTTTTGGGGGGGGTGGTCAAGTCTTGCAGAAGCACTGAAGAAGGCTGGAGGGGGTCCCAGATGACCAACAAGAATGAAGGCCTGCATCCTCAGTCAGGATTTCTAGGAACAGGTCCTTATCAGTCCGTCTAAAAAGCATTTCTGCAGGAAAAAGGCATCCACGATCTTGTTCCAGATTTCTTCTTTGATGGAGGGTAGACTTGACCATATGACAGTTGCGGTAGGCACACACCCAAGTCAACATCCCTAGCCTAGGCATCAATGCAGTCAAAATTGCAACAGGACACATTAGTACTTTCACTACCAGGTCGGTTATACAGGGTCTCAAGAAGGTCCTCCTTGAGCTGAGACTCAGAGGTCTTCTAGCTTATGCAGTGCCTTCTTTAGCAAGTGCACCTGAAATTGGGACAAGCAAGATGAACAGGTGAAAGCTCTCAGCCACAAAAGGAGCACAGGAATACACTCTTCTCTTATCTGGTAGCAAAATACTGTGGGTCTCTGGGACCAGTACAGGACAGAACAGATCAGAAATAAGTCAGTCAGTAGAGGACATCTGAGTGAGATGATCTGCCTACTCGGTTGGCAGCCTGTGCAGGACACTGGTCTTTTTGGGGTCAACAAGGCAGTTTCATGGTGCCTCCTGGCTGCTCTAAAAGCATATTTACTGAAAAGCTCTAAGGGAGAGAGAGAGAGAGAGAGAGAGAAAGAGAGAGAGAGAGAGAGAGAGAGAGAGAGAGCGAGAGAGAGAGATCCAGGTATCCTCAGTATTCATCAGAAAGTCTGCCCAAACTGTCATTTATTAGTCTGATAAGTCCAAAGGAGGAAGCATCAGGAAGGGTAGCAAAAGGAGTGGTGAACTCATTATTCTTGTCTGAGAGTATGAGGACTCAAGATCTACCAAATTCTCACAGGATCATGAAAATTACGGAGAAAAAAAAACAGAGCCAACTAACTATGGGGAAGAATTTGCACAAATATAGGAGTTAACTAGTCAGGTGACTGATAACTGGCAGTAGAATACACACTAAACACAGGAGGGCTGGGCTGATTGTGAATGATGTTATCTACATGGTGGCTGAAGCTATAGCGAACATTCTGGCCAAAAAATTCAGCTCTAACTTTAGCCCTCTCTGTCCCTCAGTCTGTCTCTCAAGAGACAGCTGAAACTCTCTTACCTCCAGCTATTACAAAAGACCAAGTCTGAATTGCTATCACAAGCTAAAAATACTGCATCGATTGATACTGCATTGATGGATCCTGACAATATTCCTGGATGCTTCTTAAATAGAATGAAGCACAATTTACACACAACCCTAAACACTGTTCAATCTCAACCTTTATACAGGTTTTGTACCAAGAGCATGGGGAACAGCTACAGTCATTTCCCTTCTTAAGGGCCTTCCACAGACCCAGGCAATTACAAACCCCTAAGTTTGACCGGCCTTATATGCAAAGCCATGGAAAGACTCATCACGGAAAGTGCAGTTGTGTACACTTACCATAAAATGTAGATGTTTGAGTGTACTTCACTGTTGCAGTCATCACACTTGGGTTATCTGCCTGCAGGTAGCCCTCAGTCAGCCCGAATATCAGAGTCTTAGGATTTCTGCATTGGATGCTGTCGCTTCTTCCATGCAGTCAGGTCGTCAGGGGTATAAAACAGGCAGCCGACGTCATTACATCAGTTTTTCTTGCCCCAAATGTCAGGAGCCCCCAAAAATAGGAAGCTAGTATATGGTGGGGAACTCCACCAGTAAAAAGTAAATACCAATGCCATTAGGAATGGCCATTGAGAGGAGAGGTAGAACGATAGAGAAAGCCAGGGGGCTGGAGGGAGGGGAAACCAGGAGTGCAAAAGTGAACACACACTAACATCTACATTTATGGTATGTGTACACAACTGTACTATGTTCTTCGTGTTTCACTGTTGCAGTCATCACACTTGGGTTGATTCTCAAAGCTGAGGAAGGGTGGAGGCAGTCAAGAAGTGTTAGGGCTGGCTAGTAGGCCTTACAAGATTGCTGTAGCAAATCTAGCTCTGGATTTAGAAAAGATTGGTAAATGGTAATGCTTGGTTAGTGTGTGTACAGAACTCCAGGTTGCAGCTTCCAGGATGTCTCTGGTAGGGACTCCCCCTGAGAAATGCTGTAGAGGTGGAAGTAGCCCTAGTGGAATGTTGTCTGACTCCCTGTGGGTAGGTTTTCCATGGTGCTTGTAGCAGAAATGGATGCAATGTGCTATTAATTTGGAAATAGTTTGCTTGAAATGGCCTTACCTTCTGCCCCTGTAGCAAAGCTGACTAGCAGCTGGTCAGATTTTCTGAAGGGTTTAGTCCCGTCAAGGTAGAACCTGAGCTGTCTATGCACATCCAAGGAGTGCAGGATCCTTTCCTCTTTATTCTGAGGGTTAGGGAAAAAGTTAGGTAAATGGAAGGATTGGTTTAGAGCCACACTGGCCATCACCTTAGGCATAAAGGACAGGTTTAGTCCTGAGGGAAACCCTGTCAGCATGGAAAATAATGAAGGGTTCCACAGCCATTAGTGCCTGTAGCTCAGACCTTGCACTTGTAGGAATTCTTTAAACAGTTTGCATGGATTTAGCTTTTTCTTCCACCTTTTTAAGAACCTCTTCTTGCTGAAGTTATGGCTAAAAGCAAGGCTGTTTCCAAGAGAGGAATTTTAACTCTGCTGAAGCTGCAGGTTCAAAAGGGGGTAGCGTGAGCTTTTCCAGTACAAAGTTAAGGTCCCAGGTAGGGATGGGTGCTCTCCTAGGGAGCCTTAAGTTATTAGCCCCCCTCAGGAACTGTTTGATGAGAGGGTGAGAAATTAGAGGTGGTTCAGTATTATAATGAGCTGAGATGGCAGAGGTATGGATCTTAATGGAGGAGAAGGATAGGCCTCTGCTGAATAGCTCTGCTAGGTAATCCAGGATTAGAGGTAAGGAGGGCACAGCTGTGTCCTTCCCTTTAGACAGATTCCAAGAACCATATTTTTTCCACTTTTCAGCATAGGATTTCCTAATACTAGGTCCTTCTGGCTTCAAGCATGATATCCAGCACCTGTTTGCTGCGGGTTGCTGGTGGAATATTCAGGGGATAAGCCAAGCTGCTAGTTGTAGGGATTGCAATTGTGGATGCAATATCTGTCCCCTCCTGCTGTGACAGCAGGGTAGGAGTCTGGTGAAGGTGCCAAGGTGGCACTGTTGTCAGACTGTGGAAGAGTGGGTGCCAGTGCTGGTGTGGCCAGTATGGGGCAATAAGAATTGCCCTTGGCTTGTCCTGTTTTATCTTGAGTAATACTTTTGAGAGGAGGGGCAGAGGGCGAAAGGCATAAATGGAGAGGTTTTCCCATTGAAAGGACAAGGCATCCACCTTCCAGGCCCTTTTGTGAGGGTTCTTGGCGCAGAATTTGTTCAATTGACGGTTCTCAGGGGAGGCAAATAGGCCCACCTCTGGATGAGAAGGTTGAAGGTGTTAAGCTCCAATTTCCACTTGTGTGGGTCTAGGAAATTTCTGCTTAAGTCGTCTGCCAGTGAATTTTGTTTGCCTGGCAGGAACTGAGCTTGTAGATGCACTTGGTTGCTCAAGGCCATGTTCCACAGGGCCATGGCTAACCTGCAGAGTGGGTAAGAGTGGGTTCCCCCCTGCCTGTTTATGTACCGCATAACTGTGGTGTTGTCTGTTATGAGCAGTTGTCCTGGAAGGATTAGGTTTTTGAAGGCTGTCGGAGCATTCTGTACAGCAAGCATCTCTTTTTGATTGATGTGCAGGAGAATCTGGGCTGGGCTCCAGTGTCCCTGAATACATTTTCCTGTCATGTGAGCCCCCCATGCATAGTCTGATGCGTCTGTTGTCAGAGTTTGGGCAGTGAGGGTTGAGTGAAAAGCAGTCCCTTGTTGTGGTTGCATGCTTCTGCCCACCAAAGGAACTCTGCCCTTAGGCAAGGTATGATTGGAATGACTTGTTTCCAGGTCCAATGCTGGCACCAAAGACTTTTAAGTACCATTGAAGATTCTTCATATGCAGTCTTGCATATGGAATTAGCAGAATACATGAGGCCATGAACCCCAGGCTTGCAGTATTTGTCCTGCAGATAGCTGGGTTCTGGTGGCCATTTGAAGTAGTTTGTCAGATGGACCTGTTTTTCTGAGGTGAGAAATGCCATCTGGGAAGTTGTGTCCAAGCTTGCTCCCAGGAATACAATCTTTTGACTGGGTACTAGTTGTGATTTCTTCTCGTTGATTGTGTACCCCAATGAAGTGAGAAGGTTTTTTTACAAATCCCAGGTGCTGAAGTAGCAATTCCTGACTGTCCGCCTGAATCAGGCAGTTGTCCAAGTATAGGAAAATGTGGATATTTCTCTGCCTGCAGTATGCAACTGCTGGAGCCAGGCACTTTCTGAATACAATGGGTGCAGTAGATAAGCCAAAAGGAAGTGCAGAGAACTGACAGTGCATAGAGGCTGCCCTGAAGTGAAGATATTTTCTGCAAGACTCCCTTATGGGGATATGCAGGTAAGCTTCTTTTATGTCTAGTGGCTAACCATGCATCCTTGGCTAGCATGGGAATTTGTTGCAGGGTAAGCATCTTGTATTTTGGGACCACCAGAAAGGTGTTGAGAGTTGAAAGATCCAGGATTCTGGGCACCAGGAAAAGTCTGGAGTAGAAATCCTGCCCCCTTTGTTCTACTGGAACAGGTTGAATAGCTCGGATATTGAGCAGGGAAACTACTTGCTTCTGAGCCTCTGCCAACTGGTTTGGAGGAAGGTCTGGAAACCTGCTTGAGGTTGGCAGGGTATGGAAGTAGAATCTGTACCCCTGGCATACAATGTTTAGGACCCATCTGTCATGAGTAATGGACATCCAGTCTTTTTGCATGAAGGGCAAAGGGCACACGTAATTGGGCAGGGCTGGGAAGGATAATTGTACAGTCATTGTGAACTTTTTCCATAAGGGGTGGCTTACCACTCTCTGATTTTGAGGTTGGAACACTCCATTGCTTAGATCTCTGCATTCCCTGAGACTGTAGTCTGGGTGGCCTGTTTCCCCTGGGTTTGGTCTGAGAAGGCCTGGAAGGGACTGGAAAGGACCAGTTTTTAGAAGGCCAATGCCTACTGAATCTAGGTGGTTGCACTTGTAGGAATTCTTTAAACAGTTTGCATGGATTTATCTTTTTCTTCCACCTTTTTAAGAACCTCTTCTGCTTTGGTGCCAAATAAATGGTACTTACTTAAAGGAACATCTAATAATTTGGATTTGACATAATCTGGCAAGGTTTGTTCCTTCAGCCAAGCATGCCTTCTCGGTACAGACCCAGTGACTGCAGCCCTGCAAGATGCTTCTAGGGCATCAACGCCACACTGCAAAGTATGCTTACTAACTTGGTTTGCAGAATGCATTAGCTCTTGTAAATCTTTATTTTCTGCACAGTCTGGAAGTAATGCCATTTTTTTGTTTAATTAGTTCCATAATATGCTGCTAGTACTTCAACATGTGAAACTGGCAATTCAATGCTCTGATGGTAGGAGTAGCAGAGGTATACACCTTTTTATCCCATCTGTCTAATGCTCTAGAATCCCTGCCTGAAGGGGTAGGATTTTCGGCTGTAGTAGCCTTAATACTTTTAGGTCCCTGGGAAATGGTCTCTGGATCCGCAACAGGATTCTTGAACAGAAATATGGGGGAATCAAGTACTCTGTAGCACCTGTCAGGCTTCCTAGGGGCCGGGGGTAAAGTATCTGGAGTAAGACTAGATTCCATAAACACATCTACCACATCCAGGACAGGGGGTATAGCTAGAGGCCTGTGCTGAGGCAACTCTAAAAATTCTCGGAGTCTCTTTTTGGATTGAGGGTAGTCCTGGCATTCCCAGCGGAAATGCTCTCAAAGTATGCAAGGTTTCGCCAAAAGAAAAGTCCTCTGGAGGGGAGGCAGAGGGAATGGATTCCTCTGCATAAGAATACTCATAGGTTGATAAGGGCATGTCCTGATAGTCAGAAGGTTCAGAGTCACTGACTCCTGGTCTGTAGAATCTGAAAGTAACTCGATTCTTAGTCTTTTAGCAGGGGAAGGCTGGCTTCCCCTTATTAGGGTAATAAGGTCTTCAGCCATTCTAAGCATTTGTTTTTGTGGCATGGAAGCTTGAGCATGCATTTTGGTCATCTGTTTTCTACGTGTGGTGCATACATTGGGCCTCAAAAACTCTACTTTTAGTTAAAAACAAGGTTGTCTGTTTAATTCGAACATCGGTATGTCAGAATACACCCTCAGAAGCCGGTGCCTGCACAGCGGCTCTGGACCCATCCAAGGTAGAGACATCCGCAGGTTCCATAGTTGAAGAAGCATCTTGGGGCATCTGAATGGGTCTCAGCAGAGGCCTGCGAATCTGTAGAAGCGGGCATCAGGGGCTGCGAAGGTGCCTCACCGAGTACCGGCGGACTGGCGACTAGCTTAACAGAAGCCTCGTCGGCAGTTTTGGACCTATGCGGCCTGTCTCTGTCTTTATCTTTATGTTTTTTCGGTAGACGAATGGCTTATCGAAGCCATTTCGGAATACGGAGAATGAGAGTGAAAGAATTTTGCGACAAAGATAGCCTGACAATGAATATTTTGGGCGTTAAATAAGGCACAAAACAAAAAGAGAGGAACGTCGTGGTCTGGGACTAAACAGATGACGCAGTAAGAATGAAAATCTCTGAGGTATTTGCTTTCCACAGGCAAGACAATTAACTTTTTCTGACATCGGTTAGAGCAAGAAAAAAAGGATCCTCAACGGGGTACTTGGCTTTAGAAGACTTTGGGATTTACAACTTGGAAAAAGGAAATTTCAGGTAGTGGCCGACCGGCACTTGCAAACTGCTTCTGCTTCGGGCTCCTGCTCAGCAAGAAAAGCAGATGTAATGGTATCAGCTGCCTGTTTTATACCCTTGACGACCTGACGTCATGGAAGAAGCGACAGCATCAGATGCAGAAATCCTAAGACTCTGGTATTCAGGCCGACCCGAGGGGGCTACCAGGCAGCAGAACCCAAGTGTGTGACTGAAACATGAAGGACATCTAATAAATCAGGATATAGGGAACCTCCAAACACTGGACCAGTCTCAGTTTGGTTTTGTCGAGGGCAGGACATGCTTATTTAACCTAGTGGATTTTTCTGAAAAGGTCACCAAAGCAATGGATGAAGGCAAAATGGTACACACCACACACCTCAACCTGGCTGAAACATTTGACATAATTCCCCACTCAGGCATAGTAAAAAACACTAAATAAACTGAGAATAACTACTATGTCACCTGCTGGATTGCCGAATGGCTTACAGACAGGATGAAAGAAATTAAAATAAAGGAAATTACCTCCACAAAAAGACCAGTCACTAGAGAAATCCTGCAGGGTTCTGTGCTGGGGCCTCTCCTCTTTGGCGTTTACTTTTCTGAACTAAAAGCCAATATCAAAGGGCTCTGGGTGACTAAGTTTGCAGATGACTGCAAGATAGGAGCGGTCACTGAATCCCCAAATGACTTGGCCAGCCTGCAAGAAAGCCTGTCCCAAATAAATAACTGTTGCCATAATCATGGAATGAAACTAAATGCTAAAAAAACACAGTATTGCATTCTTTGGGAAGTCATCTACCCCAGGGAACTACCACACTGACAATACTCCATTAAGAGTTGACCCAGCTGTATGGGATTTGGGAACTTGTGGACAGTGGCCTACCTTTTGACCAATATGTGTCCACTGTTGTAAGAAAGTTATTTTACACTGCACAGCCTATAAACAAAGGGATTGTGTCTAGGTCTAGGGATGTCACTGTCCCCTCTTTACTCAGCCCCCATTAGTCCAGTTGAACATAATGCCCCCTTTGGCATGCATCTGTCCAGACACATGAAACAACTGGAATGGCCATACAGATACCCTACTAAAAAGATACAAGGTCTAAATAACATGCCCTATATGGACCGACTCAAAGCTTGGTCACTATACCTGGTAAACCATAGACTGCTAAAAGGTGATTAGTGATGGCATACAAAGCATCCTCTGACCTAATAATGATGGATTTACTGCACATCAGCAAGTCAAATGGCATCAGAAAAACTTGGTATAGGGATCTAAATCTCTTCTGCAATATTAGCAGAATGGTTTAGAGGGATGGTTTATCTCATACAGGATACCACTGCCCTGGAACGGACTCCCCAGCCACATAAAAAAAAGTTAATCTCTGACCATAATTCAATGCAACTTGGATCTATGGATGAGAAAAGTACAGTTGTGTACACTTACCATAAATGTAGATGTTAGAGTGTATTCACTGTTGCAGTCATTACATTTGTGTAATCTGCTAGCAGGTTGCCCTCAGTCAGCCTGCCCTCAGTCAGCCTGAATAACAAAGTCTTGGGTCCTGCTTCGGTTGCCGTCTCCTCTTTCATGACGTCAGGGATATAAAACATGCAGCCAACACCATTTTAATCAGTTTTTCTTGCCCCAGATGTCAGGTGCCCCCAAATGGGGAGCAAAAATATATATATATAAATGCACTTTAGAAACATAAAATTTACCTTCAACTAAAAGCAAATACACCACAAAGGCTTTTGAGTACAGTGAAGGAAAGACAAGGTATAGAAAGGGGGGGCTGGCAATCCGGACTGCAACAGTGAATACACTAACATCTACATTTATGGTAAGTGTACACAACTGTATTATGTTCTTTGTGTTTCACTGTTCGAGTCATTACATTTCGGTAGAATCCCAAAGCTATGGATGGGAGGATGGAACTAAACAGCATTAGGAGCAGCTATAAGGCCCTGCAGGACTGCAGTGGCAAAGCCTGCCCTGGATTTAAAGAGAAGTAAATGATAATGCTTTGTGAACGTATGAACTGAGCTCCAAGTAGCAGCTTCTAGAATGTCTTTGGTAGGGACCCCTCTGAGAAAAGCTGCTGAAGTAGAGGCAGCCCTGGTGGAATGGGATCTGATCCCCTTGGGCACAGGTTTACCATGGTGCAAAGTAGCAGAAACGAATGCAATGGCTTATCCATTTAGAAACAGTCTGCTTTGATATAGCATTCCCCTCTGACCCTAGAGCAAATGCTACCAGTAGTTGCTCAGACTTTCTTAGAGATTTTGTCCTGTTTAAGTAGAATCTTAGTTGTGTGTGTACATCCAATGAATGCAGAATCCACTCCCCATTGTTCTGCGGATTTGTGAAAAAAGTTGGCAGGTGAAAGGTCTAGTTAAGAGCCACACTGGATACCACCTTAGGCATAAAAAAAGGATTGGTCCTGAGGGCCACCCTGTCCGGGTAAAAAATAATGAAAGGCTCCACTGCCATGAGAGCCTGAAGTTCTGAAACCCTTCTAGCTGAAGTGACTGCCAACAGAAAAGCTGTCTTCCAGGAAAGAAATTTTATAGCCGCAGTAGCTGCTGGTTCAAAAGGAGGCAGGGCGAGTTTTTCCAGCGCAAAATTGAGGTCCCATGCAGGCGTTGGTGCTCTCCTGGGAGGCCTTACATTTTGTCCCCTCTGAGGTACTGTTTTAGCAGTGGATGAGAAAAGAGGGGATGCTCTGTGTTGTAATGAGCAGAGATGGCAGAGGCATGGATTTTTATTGAAGAAAAAGATAGGCCCTTGTCAAGCATCTCAGTTAAGTATTGTAAAATCTAAGGAATATTGGGATTTGCTATGTCTACTCCTTGTGCTTTGTTCCAAGCACAGAATCTCTTCCATTTATCAGCATAAGATTTTCTAGTACTAGGCCTTCTGGCTTCCAAAATGACATCCATCACAGGTTTAACTAAGAGATGTGGTTGGTAAAATTAGCTGACTAGCCATGCTGCAAGATTCAGAGTTTGGAGCGGAGTGTACAGAATTTGATATTTCTGCTGAGACAATAGATGAGGTGTTTGAGGCAAGTACAATGGAGGAAGGAGTGACATATTCCTTAGAAGCTGGTACCAGTGTTGGCGAGGCCAGTCCAGAGCAATTAGAATCATTTTGGTTTTTCCTGTCTGACTTTTAGTAAGACCTTGGAGAGTAGAGGCAGAGGGGGAAAGGTATAGACTGATAGGTTTTTTCAGCTGAAGGATAGAGCATCCCACTTTCAATGCTTTTTTGTGACGAGTTCTTGTGCAGAATTTGCCCAACTGATAATGTTGGGGAGAGGCAAAAAGGTCTATGTCTGGGCTTCCCAATTTCTGTGTTAACATGCTGAAGATTTGTGGATCCAGTTTCTATTTGTGCGAATCCATAAGATTTCTGCTTAGGTCGTCTGTCAGAGTATTTTGCTTTCTTGGCAGGAATTGAGCTTGAAGATGTATTTGGTAAGTCAAGGCTGTGTTCCACAAGACCATGGCTAGTCTGCAAAGGGGGTAGAAATGGGTACCCCCTGCTTGTTTATGTACTGCATAACTGTGGTGTTGTCCGTCTTTAGCAGTAGTTGTCCTGGATGAAGTAAATCCTTGAAGGCTGTCAGAGCATTCTGAACAGCTTTTCTTTCTGGTTGATATGTAGATGCATTTGATTTGGGCTCCATTTGCCCTGAATGCATCTCCCTGCCAGGTGGGCCCCTCAAGCATAGTCTGATGCATCTGTAGTTAGGGTTTGGGTGGCAGGGGGTAGAGTGAATGACAGTTCCTTGTTTTGGTGACATGCGTCTACCCACCAAAGAAACTCCTGTTGCAGGCAGGGAATGAGAGGAATCATTGTTTCCAGGCTGTGATAATGTTGACTCCATAAACGTTTTAGGTACCATTAAAGTTTCCTTATATGCAGTCTCGCATATGGAATTAGTAGAATGCAGAATGCCATGAACCCCAAAGCCTGCAGAATCTGTCTTGCAGATAACTGGGTTTTTGTTGCATTTGTTTGTCTGGTGTGAGGTAAGCCATCCGGGCAGTTGTGTTCAAGCTTGCACCCACGAATGTAATTATTTGAGAGGGTACCAGTTGTGATTTATTTTCGTTTATGGTGTACCCTAGGCATGCTAGAAGCCTTTTTACAAATGCCAGGTGTTGAAGAAGAGTGTCCTTGTCCTCTGCCTGAATGAGACAAGGATAAATTTGAAGGTTTCTTTGTCTGCAGAATGCAATTACTGGTGCCAGGCACTTTGTAAAGACCCTGGGTGTAGTAGATAAGCCAAAGGGCAGTGCAGAGAATTTGTAATGCAAAAAGCCTGCTTTAAAGTGGAGGTATCTTCTGCAAGATTCCCTTATTGGGATATGCAGTTATGCCTCTAGGTCCAGAGTTACCAACCAGGCATTCTTGCCTAGCATAGGCAGTAGCTGTTATAAAGTCAGCATTTTGAATTTTGGAATATCCAGGAACGTGTTAAGAATTGATAAGTCCAGTATTGGGTGCCATGATTTGTCTTTTCTGAGTACCAGGAAAAGTCTTGAATAAAATCCTTGTCCTTTTTCCTTTTCTGGTACTGGTTGAATAGCCCCCATACCCATGAGGGAAATGACTTGTTTCTGGGCCTCTGCCCACTGGTTTTGTGGCAGATCTGGCCATCCATTTGGAATTGGCAAAGTATGGAAATGAAATCTGCATCCCTGGGATACTGTGTTTAATACCCACTTGTCCTGGGTAATTAACTGCCAGTTTTGAGCATGAAGTGCTAGTTTTCACCCCAAGGGGGCTGCCAAAAGATAAGTGCTTGGAGATGGTAGGGGAAAATCATTGAGACTGCTTACTGTAGGGCTGTGCTTTGTTAACTCCAGATTTGGAGGTGGAGGCACCCCATTGCTTTGACCTGTAAGATCCCTGCGACTGATATCTGGAGCCTTTGGAGTGACTGGGTTTGCCCTGAGTGGCTCTGTTGGACACAGGAAAGGACCAATTCTTAGTAGGCCAGTGCCTACTGAACCTGGGTGGCTGCACTTGCAAGAAATTTTTTTTTGCAGTTTGCACAGATTTAGCTTTGTCTTCCATTTTCTTTAAAACCTCTTCTGCCTTATTACCAAACAGACTATCATGCTGTAAAGGAGCATCCAACAATTTAGCTTTAACATGATCAGGTAGATTTTGCTCCTTGAGCCAGGCATGCCTTCTTATCACAGATCCAGTTATGGCGGCCCTGCAAGAGGCCTCCAAGGAATCAAAACCACATTACAAAGTATGCTTTCCAACCTGTTCTGTTGAATGCAATAAATCCTGCAACTTCACTTTCCACACAATCAGAAATAAACATAATTTTCTGTTTCAGTAAGCCCATAACATGCTTTTGATATTTAAGCATATGACAAAAGAAGTTATGTTCTTACCACAACGTTCCATGTGAGTTGTTCATCTCGCCTTTGTTCTTTACACGTGGGTTCGGAGCCGATCCATCGGATCGGAGTTGGCCGCTTTCCAAGCTCCAGATCTTTGAGTTAGCTCGAGGCACAGTCCCAATCCCATGATACTCTCCTACCAACCCCAGATCTAGTTTGCTAAACCAGCAATAAAAAAAACACACTATGCAACCAATTATAAACAATGTACAAATACATAACTACTTACAATAGCTAAACAATAATCTGGCTGGAAAGAAAGACATGAGCAAGACCAACCAGACCCCCAGTCATACCTGTTCTTCCAAAACCTGGAGGGGGAAGAACAAAGGTGAGATGAACAACTCACATGGAACGTTATGGTAAGAACAGAACTTCTTTATGTGAAGTTGTTCAATCTCGCCGTTTGTTCTTTACACGTGGGTAGTGTCCCAAGCACCCTAATCCTGGGCGGCTCACAGGAGTATATTCCTGAGAACGGTGGAACCAAAGGAAGCCCTGTCCACTTTGTAATGAGTGATAAACGTATGAGGTTTGGACCAAGTAGCAGTTGCACAAATGATGTCCAAAGGTAGACGGGCTGCATGGGCTAAAGATGTAGAAACAGCCCTAGTAGAATGAGCTTTCACCTCACGTTCTAAAGGTTGTTTAGCTGAAGAATATGCAAGTTTTATACAGACAGCAATCCATTTGTACAACGCAACTCTGGATACCGACAAACCTTTCTTATTGTCTGCATAGGAGACGAACAGTTGATCAGATTTCCTAAATTCTTTTGTTCTGTCAAAGTAAAACCTCAACTGTCTGTGAACATCAAGCTTATGTAACATGTACTCCATTCTACTAGTATGATGTCTGAAAAAAGTAGGAAGGTCACTAGACTGGTTCAAATTTGCCTCGGAGCAGACCTTAGGAAGAAAGGTAGGATTTGTTCTTAAAGACACTCTGTCGGGGTGAAAGACTAGATATGGGGGCCTGATAGAAAGTGCTTGCAGTTCAGAAACTCTATGAGCCGAAGTAATAGCCACTACGGAAATTGTCTTTCAAGAGAGGAACTTCAAAAGACAAAATGATGCAGGCTCAAAAGGTGGAAGAATGAGTTGAGATAGCACCAAACTCAGATTCCAGGGAGTAACAGGATGTCTGGTAGGTGGCCTAAGGTGATGTGTTCCTTTCAAAAAGGCTTTACATAATCTGTGTGACAATGTTTGAGCCACTGCATACCACATGGATGTTAGATATGGCAGCTAATTGAACCCTTATCGTAGAAGCTGCAGCATCATTGTGAAAGAGCAAAGTCAAGAATTCCAGAATACTATGAATAGGGGCAACATAGGGATCAATACCATGCTGAGAAGCCCAATGAGCAAATCGCCTCCATTTGCTATTATAAAGTTTCCTGGTGGAGACTTTGTGAGAGGAAACTAAAATATGTTGAACCGCTGGAGACAAATCATGTGACCTGGCTAGGTTGGGAAGTGGAGCAGAAAAGCTGTCAGTTTGAGGGAGATAAGAGATAGGTGAAGAACTCCCGATGAATAAGTCAGAAGTTCTAGCACTGGGTCCAGAACCCAAGGTTCTTCCACTTGGTATTGCTGTAGGAAGGGGAACCATATCTGCAGAGGCCAAAATGGGGCTATTAGAATAACAGTCCTTCCCAGGCTTTAGGCTTTCTGTAAGAATCTGGGAATCAGAGGAATTGGAGGGAAGGCATATTGGAGACCCGAGGGCCAATCGTGTACAAGTTTGTCCCTTGGGCTGTCCCCCAGTGGGGGGGTACAGGGCAAAGTAGCTTCTGCATTTTGCATTAAGCGGGGATGCAAAAAGGTCACAGCAAGGCTGGCCCCATCTGCGGAATATCCTTTCCACCACTGGTTCTTTGAGGGATCACTCGTGGAGCAACAGAATGTCTCTGCTCAGTTTGTTCGCCATCACGTTGGATGACCCAGGTATGTGTGTTGCTATCAGAAAGCACCTGGTGGATACAGCCCCCTGCCAAAGTCTTAGGGCCTCTCAGCATAAGGGGTAAGACTTGGTTCCCCCTTGCTTGTTGATGTACCAGACTACCGACATGTTGTCTGTCTGTATTGCAATTGTCTCTCGAAGTAGAGAGTTGTGAAAATGTTGCAACACTAAAAACACCACTCTCAACTCTTAAGACATTGATGTGCAAATGAGAGTCCATGTCTGACCAAGTGCCTTGGACAGTTCTTCCCTGAAATAGCGCTCCCTTACCCTATCAGGGAAGCATCTGTGGTCACTGTGGCTATGGGAGGGGGAAGTATAAATGGGTGACCTACAGTGACTTGGTGGCTGGTCAACCACAAAGAAGGTCCTTTTTGCAAGCATTTGTCAGAATAATCTTGTGTGACATTGGAAGCTGTTGATAAGACCACTGTGTGAATAGTAGCCAATGGAGTATCCTCATGTGCATTCGTCCCAGAGGAACCACTATAAAAGTGTAGCTGCCATGGTGCCTAGCTGCTTCAGGACCTGGAATGCCGGAACTCTCCTTTCCATTAATAACTGGGACACTTGACTTTGCAAAGATATTACTCTTTCTAGAGGCAATCTGACCAGGGAGATGGTGGTGTCTAGATCTGCTCCTATAAAGAAAATATGCTGCGATGGTAATAAAGCAGATTTTTCGAAATTTAAGGTTATGCCCAACCTGGAACACAGGTTGATAATGTAATCTCTGGCGCAAATTAGTTGATGCCTGGTGGTGGCAGTGAGGAGCCAGTCATCGAGATATGGAAACACCTGGAATCCTAAACGTCTCAGGTGAGCCGTGACCACTGCCACACATTTTGTGAAAACTCTGGGGGCTGTGGTGAGACCAAAGGGCAGAGCTCGGAATTGGTAGTGACTGGCTCCCAGCCGGAAATGCAAGTGATCTCTGGATGGCCTGGCCATTTTGATGTGGTAGTACACATCCTTGAGATCTATAGAGCACATCCAATCACCCGTTTTGAGAAAGGGAAGTATAGATTGAAGAGTGACCATCAGGAACTTTTCCTTTTTGACAAAGGTATTTAGTTTGCTGAGGTCTAAAATGGGCCTCCAGTCCCCAGTTTTCTTTGGAACTAAAAAGAACCTGGAGTAAGTTGTGGATCCTATGTGGTCCGCCGGGACTGGCTGGGTGACTCTTTCTAGCAGCCTTTGAATTTCTATGGTTGCTAGATTCCGCAGACTGGGTGGAATGTCTGGGATTCTTGTACGAATGGAAGGGGATTCGGAAAAGGGAATGATATAACCTCTGGTAATTATGCTTTTTACCCAAGAATCTGATGTAAATTCCTAGCCAGACGTCTGGGTATAAAGCAAAGCGACCCCTGAATGCCTCCAGAGCAGGACGGTCGGGCCTCCTCTCAGGAGCGCTAATACGGCTTGCAAAGGAACTGCTCCCTGTCACCCTGGTTCTGCGGATCCCCTCTGCTGCCTGGGCATCTACCATTATACCCCCTTCTCCTCTGCCCCTGGAGGGGGGTTCACTACGTGTGTTCTGGAGAGCTCCTTGGGACTTTCGGAAGCACATTTTTCCACCTTTCTGCCCTTTGGGGTATGGTCTAGTGGGGGTGGAAAAATGGACTCCTAAGGCAGATAGTGTCTTTCCTTCCTGCTCACACCTAGTGAGTGTCTTCTTGACTTTAGGCCCAAACAAGGAAGAGCCATCAAATGAGGTATTCACAAAGGAAGACTTGAAGGCTTCTGCAAAGGAGAATAAGTGCATCCAGGATTGCCTCCGCAGAGCTATCGCTGAGCCTGCCGCCTGGCTCGATCTATCGGCTGCATAAGAAATAAGCCACATAGATGAGTTCACAACAGAATTAAGGGTGTTAAGCTGTGTCGTTACTTTGTCTGAAACAGCATCATCTGTTTTGCCCTGTAGAGCATCTCCAAGCTCTTTGAGGAGATCTCATTGAAGACAAGTAAAGTGGGTCAAATAATTGAGCGATCTCATTGCAAATGTCGCAGAACTAAAGATGCGTTTCCCGTTATCTGTCCATAGTCCTAGAGTTGTTATTAGGAGGATGAACAGGAGAGGTTTCTGACATCTCTTTCTTGGTGGCCGCCGCCACCACCATGGCATTAACGGGGACTCCCTTCGTAAGATAAGACCTGTCTTCAAGGGAGGTGATAAATTTGTTGGGCCTTTGAGAGACAGGTTCCATGGAATCAGGAGACTCCCACGCCCTTCGAGTGACCAAGTCCATTAATTCGTCAAAGGGCGGAGTACCCCAGGAGGTGGAAGGTTGAGATCCAAAGGCCTTCAAGACCACCGACTCATTCCTCTACATCGGTGTCTGATGTTAAGGATTCCTGAGGGGACTCTAAATGCCTCCTCTTGCACAATCTTTTTTCTGTGGACTTCATCAGTGGGGGTGCCTGGTGAAGTCTCAGTCAAGCAGGGGCCACCCAATGGGGTTACCTGAGGCTCTGGGTCTCGACGCTTGGTGGGAACCTGTGGTGTAGGGACAGAATGCGGCCCTTTAGGGGAGGAAGTGGAAAGATCCAAAGAGTTAAGGGTCTTAGCAGACATGACCCTCCTCATGGCATCGAAGGCACTGGTTTCCCCGAACCAAGGTGTCCGCTGGTTCCAAAGAAGACGGCAACCTCCCAGGGGCCGAGATCAAAGGCTCCGAACCAGAGGAATGAACTGAACTCATCTGCACCAAAGCCCCAAGAGGGAGAGTCAGAACCAAAACGTCGGTTCGACTCTCTCCCCCAGAACCAGCGAGAGAGTGTCAACTCAGAGACTCTTCGATCGGAACTGAAGTAGTCATGGTCGACAGAGCAGAGGGCATCGGAACAGGTCTCGGCTCCGAGGGTGAGCAGAGGGCTCCGGAACAGGCCCCGGCTCCGAGGGTTCCACCACTATCGGATCCCCTCTTTCCAGCTCTGAAGGCTCAACTGGCCTTGGAGGAGGAGCAGAGATCGTAGTAGGGGGTGTCGTAGGCTTCGAAGCCGACTGGGTCGAAGCTGAAAGCCATTTGGCCAGGGCTGGGTTCACCAAAAGTCTCTGCACCACACGGTCCACATCGATGTTGGAAAGGGTACCGGAAGAACGAGTCAAAGGAGCCAAAGAAGCCACCGACTTAAGGATCGGGGACTTTAAAATCTCGGACGCTGGCTCCAACACAATGACTTGGCTCCGAGGTAAGATCTCTGTGCAGGGGTCCGAAGGCTGTGGAGCCGGCGACAGAGTCCTCCCAGAAGTGCTCGGAACAGAAGACTTATGCTCCGATGACACCTTAGAAGACTTCGACCCCTTCGAGGTCTGGTCAGTCTTGTCTAAAGCTTCTTGGAAATCTGGCTTCAACAGCCCTCTATCGACCAATTTCCTTTGCCTCTCTAATAAAACCCTGCCACTGAAGGAATGGCAGATAGAGCAATCTTGTAAATGAAGTGGACCCAAGCAAAGCAGTACACACAAGAAACATGATTATCAGTGATGGACATCTTTTGTCCACAGGTCACATCTTTTAAAACCAAATTTTTGTTTCCCCAACATTACAACAATTACAACAAATATCCGATCCCTGATAATCAAAAATTGAAGCCACAGACTCCTAGAAAGATCAGATCCCTGAACTGTAATAACTATACGAAGAATGTTACACAAAAAGTTCAAATACACTAATTCTAAGGGGATAGGGAATTCAATTTGACAGAGCCCTGTCAAGAAAAAGTAACTCAAGAAAGGCTAAAGGCCTAGGAGCAATCGCTCCGAATTAGAAGACAAAAAATAACTTCCAATCCACTCACTAATCAACAACTAAAAGAAATATGTGAACTCTCACTCAATCTACTAACTAATTATAGTTAAATAAGAAATTTTTAAATTCTAAATATAGTAAAGAAGGTTACTGGCCCTAGCTTCCTCTGAAGATTGTGAGATCCGTTGCAGTGGCAAACTAGATCTGGGGTTGGTAGGAGAGCATCATAGGATAGGGACTGTGCCTCAAGCTAACTCAAAGATCTTGAGCTTGGAAAGCGGCCGACTCCGAGCCAATGGATCAGCTCCAAACCCATGTGTAAAGAACAAATGGTGAGATTAAACAACTTCACATCTGGCAGTTTAAAGCCCTGATTGCCAAGATGGCAGACATATAAACCTTCTTAGCCCATGTATCCAGCGCCCTGGAATCTCTTATCTGAAAGGTTAGGATTTTTGGCTGTAGAAGCCTTAACACCTTTGGGACCCTGAGAGATAGTCTCAGGATTAGCAGCAGGATTTTTGAAGAAATTTGTGGGAGTCAGAAACCCTGTAATATCTGTCTGGCTTACTATGAGCCGGAGGCAGGGAATCAGGAGCCATGCTAGATTCCGAGAACACATCATCAACAATGTCTAATACAGGGGGTTTTGCCAAAGGCCTATGCTGAGGAAGAAGAAGAAAATCCCTAAGCCTCTTTTTTGATTCAAAGAAATCCTGACTCTCCCAGTGAAAATGTTCCCTTAAAGTATGCAAAGTCTCTCCAAAAAAGTAATCCTCAGGAGGAGATGCAGATGGGGTGGATTTGTCTGCATCAGAATCCTCATAAGGTGAAATAGAAAATTCCTGATCAGAAGAAATGGAAACCTGATCTGAAGATTCATAATCAGTGCCTTGCCTAGGCCTCTTAGAAGGGGGGGGGGGGGGGGTTGGGAACCCCTGATCAAGGTAATTAAATCTTCAGCCATTTTGATCATTTGTTTTTTAGGCATAGGGGCCTAAAAGCAAGTGGCTTATGCATCGTTTTTTTAGACACAGAAGTCTGTTTTGACCTTGTTTTGTTGATGGCGTTGGTTTAATATAAAAATGTTGAGGCCTGAAAACACCCTCAGAAGCCGGTGCCTGCTCAGCGACTCTGGACCCATCCAAGGGAGAGACATCCATGGGATCAATACTCTATGAATCTCACGGCATGGGTCTCGGTAGAGGCCTGCGACTCAAAAGTAGCGGGTATCAGGGGCTGCGAAAGCACCTCACCGAGTACCAACGAACCAGCGACTGGCTTAAAAGAAGCTTTGTCATCGGTTTTGGACCTCGACGGTCTGTATCTGTCTTTTTCCTTGCGTTTTTTGTGAACTCCGGTAGTCGGAGTGCTAACAGATGACATTTCAGGGTAGATAAATCTTGAACCAAAATATTTAGGAGCAAAAATATACAGACGCTTAATAATGCGTTGGTTAAATTTAGCACAAAGCAGACAGCAAGGCACGTTATGATCAGGGTCTAGGCAAGGAATATAGTACAAATGAAAATCCTTATGAGGTATTTGCTTCCCACAAGTAATGCAATTATTAACTTTTACAGACATCGGTAAGGAGCAAGAAAAAGTTTCCCCAACGGGGTACTTAGCTTTAGTTTGAAGACTTAGATTCTGAAACTCGAAAACGAAAATTTCAGGAGTTGGCCGACCGGCACTTGCAAACTGCTTCTGCTCCGGGTACTGCGCAGGCATGTTTTATACCCCTGACGTCATGGAAGAGGAGACAGCAACTGACGCAGGACCCAAGACTTTGTTATTCAGGCCGACTGAAGGCAACCTGCCACAGAATACCCATTGCCAGCAGATTACCCAAATGTAATGACTGCAACAGTGAAACACGAAGAACATCAAAAAATTACACTAATCAGTTCAAATAAAGCAAAAACAGTAAAGCAGCACTGTTTATTCACAAATCACAAGATACAGCTTTAGAGTAACACCCTTCATCAGTATTTTAGTACCATATTAATCACAGTTTAAAGAATCATTTCACTAAAAACACACGACACAACCAACCAATAAAAAAAGAAGTTATGTACTCACCATAACATTCCATGTTGGTAGTCCATCTCACCCTTCATTTTTACATATGGGTTCAGAGCCAATCCTCGCCTCCGACTCGGCCGATTTACAAGCTGGAAGACATCTGGTTGGCTCGTGGCTAAGCAGGTATCCCATGGTGCACCAGTACAATCCCCAGATCTTGTTTGCTACTCACTAGAATAACAACCATAAAAACAACCAATACTAAAGGGTCTCCAACCAAGGGCAACCAAATTATTTCTCCAAGGATGGGGGCAAGAGGGCGGGTTGGTAAAAATGAAGGGTGAGATGGACTACCAACATGGAACATTATGGCGAGTACATAACTTCTTTATGTTAGTTAGTCCGATCTCACCTTCATTTTTACATATGGGACGGCATCCCCTAGTGACTTATTCTTGGGTGGCTCACTGGAAAATACTCTTGAGCATAGTGGAGCCAAAGGATGCTCTACCCCTGGATGCCAAATCCAATTTGTAATGTGCAATAAAAGTGTGAGGGGTAGCCCACGTAGCTGCTGCACAAATATTATCAAGTGGTACCCTGGCTTGAAAGGCTGCAGAGGTAGACAGCGACTTGGTAGAATGAGCCTTGATCCTGCAGGGTAAAGGTTTGCCCTCTGAGCTATAGATAAAGGCTATACAACTGCAAATCCAATTAGAAAGTGTCACTTTAGAAACTGGTAAGCCCAATCCAGAGTCAGAAAAGGAAATGAATAATTGATTGGTTTAAGGCAGCATTAGAACAAACTTTGGGGACAAAGGAGGGATTAGTACGCAATGACACCCGGTCTTTGTGAAAAATTAGATACGGTGACTTAATAGACAAGGGCTGTAGCTTCGATACCAGTCTAGCTGATGTGATAGCTACCAAAAGCAAGGTCTTCCAAGACAAAAATTTTAGAGAAGATGAGTGGGAAGGTTCAAAGGGGGAAGATGTCAATTTGGACAACACAATTTAAATCCCAAGAAGCCACTGGTTCTTGCAGAGGTGGTCTCAATAAAGTGGCCACTTTCAAAAAGGTCTTGCATAGCTTATGAGATATTAAATTGGTATCTGGAAAACCTAAGTGAAAATGAGAAATTGCCACCAATTGGACTTAGTGGCAGCAGCAGATCCTTGCTGAAAAATCCAGAATCACAGGGATAGAAGCAGTGTATGGATCTACATTCATTCTCTGTGCTCAAACAGAAAATATTTCCCTTTACTGCCATACAGCCTCCTAGTTGAAGGTTTATGGGAGGACATAAGAATATGTGACACTGAGGATGATGCATCATGAAGCCTGACTAGGGATGGAACTGGAGCAGCCACGCTGTCAATCTGAGGGTGTGGATTGAGAGGTGTAGCGAACCAGACATGCGAGTCAACAGATCTGGAGCTGGGTCTGGAATCCAAGGATCGTCCAGGAGGAGAAGCTCGAGGAAGGAGAACCAGACCTGACGAGGCCAGTAAGGAGCAATGAGGATCAACTTGTTTCCCAGCTGACTGACTTTCTGAATCACTTTGGAAATGATAGGGATTAGAGGAAAGGCATACAGAAGTCCCATGGGCCAATCGTGAGCTAGGGCGTCTCTGGGAGTCTCCCACGGAGGGGGAATGAGGGAAAAATAGCTGCTGCATTTGAAATCGACTGGACTGGCAAAAAGATCACAGCAAGGCTGTCCCCATTTGCGGAAAATCTGTTCCGCTGTTTTGTGTTTCAGAGACTACTCGTGAGGCATTAGGATTGCCCGCCTGAGCTTGTCAGCTATCACGTTGTTCTCCCCTGGAATGTGCACTGCAGCCAGAAAGCGCTGGGAAAAAATTGCCCACTCCCAAACTCGCATGGCCTCTCGACAGAGTGGGTAAGATCTGGTACCACCCTGTTTGTTGATATACCAAACCACCAACATGTTGTCTGATTGTATTGCAATTGTCCCTAGAGGAAGAAGGTCTTGAAGTGCTTGCAACGCCAGAAGCACCACCCTCATCTCCAGAATATTGATATGCAGATGAGCCTCGTGTTCTTGCCATATGCCTTGGACAGTCCTGCCAAGATAATGCCCCCCCGCCACCCGATCTGGGAGGCATCCATGGTCACAGTGGCAATGGGTTGGGGCGGGACAAAGGGGGCACCCGTGATCAGTTGATTGGGAGATATCCACCAAAGAAGGCCCTTCTTGCATGATTCCTTCAGCAGGATAGGATGACTCAGTGGAAGATATTGGAAGGACCATTGGGAAGACAGAAGCCACTGGAGAATTCTCATGTGCAACCTGGCTAATGGTACTAATAGAACTGTGGAAGCCATAGTGCAGAGGAGCTGAAGAACCCACTTCGCTTTGACTTTTCGCAACAGAAGAAAACGTTGAACTTGGAAGATTAAGTTCTGTGCCCTATCAGCGGGGAGACGAGCTGTCATGTTCAGTGTGTCTACCTCTGCGCCTATAAAAAAAAATCACAGACTGAGAGGGCAATAATGCAGATTTTATCCAATTTATGGAGATCCCTAACTGAGCACAAAGTTGAATCGTGGCGTCCCTGTTTTGGAGGAGTAGATGCCAGGTGGGGACGGTCAGGAGCCAGTCCAAATACAGAAACACCTGGAATCCCTGATGTCTCAGGTGAGCTGTCACTACTGCCATGCATTTGGTGAACACCTTGGGGGCTGTGGTGAGACCAAAGGGCAGAGCGCGAGACTGATTGTGACCGGCTCCCAGCCGGAAGCGTAGATAGCTTCTGGACGCCTTGCCCATTTTTGTGTGGTAGTAGGCATCCTGAAGATCCAGAGAGCACATCCAAAAGTCTTTCCCTAACAATGGGAGTATAGACTGCAGTGTTACCATACAAAACTTGTCCTTCTTCACTGATTCGTTTAATCTGCGTTGGTCCAATATTGGCCTCCAATCTCCGGTTCGTTTTGGAACTAAAAAGAACCTGGAGTAAGTCCCGGATCCTATCTGGTCTGCTGGGATGGGCTGGCTGATTCTTTTTAAGAGCAACTTGTTGATCTCCACAGTTGCCTGATCCCTGTGATTGGGTGGTACATCTGGGATCCTTTTGGGAACAAATGGTGACAGGGAAAAGGGTATGGTATAGACTCTGGTAACAAATCTTTGTACCCACTTGTCTTGGGTGATATTTAGCCAGGCTTCTTGGTACAAAGAAATGCGACCCCGGAATGGCCCCAGAGAAGCCCAGTCTGGCTCCACATCAGGAGCGCTAAGGCCATCCTCGAAAGGAATCACGGCCGTGTTGGTATTGCAGACCGTCCCTGCCTCTAGGACGACGTCTGCTGTTTCCTCCTCCTCTGCCTCTGAAGGAGGATTCAACCTGTGTGTCAGGAAAGACCCCCTGGAACTTCTTGAACCACATTTTACTGCCCTTTTGACCACTGGGGTATGGTCTGGAAGGGACAGTAAAACACGCTCCCACGGCAGAAAGCGTCTTTCCTTCTTGTTACACCGAGTGAGTGTATCCTTCATCTTGGAACCATCAAACGCGGCGTTGGTGAAAGTAGACTTGAACGGTTTCACAAAATTACATAAGCGCATCCTGGAGTGGCTCCTCAAGGCAACTATGGAACCCACTGCTCTACTCGCTCCATCTGCTGCATAAGAGATAAGTCGCATGGAGGTGTTACCCACAGAATTTAAGGTGGAAAATCTTGTCAGGAGCTCCCTCAGTACATGCACCTTGTATGGAATCTCCTAACTCCTTGAGGAGATCCCAATGCAACCTCGTGAATTGCATGAGATAGTTCAGCGGTCGAAGGGTAAAGGCCACTGAACTAAAGATACACTTTCCAAATCTGTCCATCTGTCGAGACTCTTTGTTTGGCGGATGAACAGATGAAGTCTCCGCCAACTCCTTCGTGGCCGCATCCACCACCATGGCATCTACGGCAACACCCTTGCACAAGAACTCTTTACCAGGGGGTGCAAACAAGAACTTGTTCGGTTCTCCTGGGGACTGGCTCCATGGTGTCAGGAGTATCCCACACCTTTGATTAACTACATCCATCAGTTCGTCAAAAGGTGGAGACGCCCAAGAGGCAGAAGGTTGAGACCCGAAAGCCTTCAGTTACACTGACTCCTCATCAGAAGAGTTAACAGTGGGCCAGTTGCACCTCTGCCTAAGGATCTCTAAAATGTCGACAAAGGAGACATCAGAGGACGACTTGGGGGACCCTTCAGACTCCTCGAGGTCAGTGTCTGATGTCAAACACTCATCCTGGGAGTCAACATGTTTCCTCTTACGTAACCTCTTCGGGGGATGCTCCTCGGAAGGACATTCCTGTGAAGCCTCAGAAGAGTGGGGGCCACCAGCCGATGGCTCCTGAAGCTGCGGGTCTCTGCCGTCTCCAGAGAGGAGCTGAGACTGAAGAAGGGTGTTCTTGGGGGAAGAGTGCTGGTGCCACTGGTAGGGGCTGGAGAATGAGACGGCAAGCTCATAATCTCAAACATCAACCTCTCCGGCTCCGAAGAGAAGAAGGTCGGTGCCGGAGCCAGAGCTGTCGGCTCCGAGATAGATGCAGGGTCCTAGCTCACCCTGGTCAAAGCACAGAGAGGAAGGATTGGAACCGAAGATAGTTTCTAACCCTTCCTGTCGGTGCCGACAGGAGAGCTTCAGCCCCTGGACACGACGGACAGCACCGAGCGTGTCGGAGCCAAACCGGGCTCCAAGGCAGCAACAAAGTGAGCTGGAGCTGGCATTTCCTCCATTGGCACCAAGCACTCTGGCTGCGAAAGGCCAGTATGTCAAGGAGGAGGAATAGTAGACTTTCTAAGACTATCACTGATATTGCTTTTGTTTAGCTACTAAAATGGGCTTTAAACTAACCAGATTATTTAAACCCGGATAGCTATCTGCTTCTAGCATAGTTATCCATTTATTTTCAGCTATATTTAACCTATTATTAGTATCCCCACCTCTCATATTTATGTGCAATACCTGCAGCACTTGACTTGTGCTCAATTATACGGGTCCTTCAGCCGCATGAGCACTTACTTACCTGAAACCTGCACATGCATGCAGGTAGCCATATATATATATTATTTTAGTGTTGTTACAGGTTGCATGACATATCTCTTATTTACTTACTCTTACAGGGTGTTTATGCTCTAAATCACTGCATATATCTTTACAGCAACTACAATTATAGCATTGTATAGTCCCATTGTTATTCCTAATTGTCATTTCCTTATTATTCAATCTAAAGTCTTCATCCTTAAAATTCAAACACCCCTATCAAAAAATTCTTCAAACTCCCCCTAATGGCATCCTCCTTTCAATATGTGCCAGTTTTTATATATTACATTTTCTATTTCTTTACTTAAATTGTTCTGGATAGCAATAGATCTTAGCTGGTTTTTACTCTCTTCATTACCTATATATGTTTGTGGAATATCACTAAACACAGGAGGTGCTAGTTTGTCCCTTTCTTCCAATATTGCTTGTATATAATTGTATATCAAAGCCTTATTATATCCCCTTTCCTTCAATTCCTCAGCTAAGGTTTCCATCTGTTCTTTACATTTCACATTTGTATTTAAATTTACTTGTTCTCAATAACTGGCTTTCCACTGTTCCATGAAACACATGTTTAGAATGCATGCTCATGGCATGAGTATACCTATTAACTTGTACATCCTTTCTATACACAGTTTCTAATTTTTTTCCTTCTCTATACAATAATACATCCAAATACCTTATTTGTTGTTCAGAGTAACTCATTTTAAAATTCTAAGAAAGTTGTACTATTGTTTAAATATTGAACAAATTCTAATAAACTTTCAAAGTCTCCACCCCATATCAAAAAACAATAATTCACAAATCGCTGGTAAAACTGAACATTTTGTTTATATAGGTTCCTTCCACCATACACATATAACTATGCTAGAAGCAGATAGACATCCGGGTTTAAATAATCTGGTTAGTTTAAAGCCCATCTTAGTAGCTAAACAAAAGCAATATAAGTGATAGTCTTAGACAAACATGAAAAATGTTAGCAAAAAATGTTGGTGAAATGTTTTATGAAAATGCTTTATATACTAACTGTATGAGGTTGGTTAATTGATTGAAACTAACTTTTTATTTGTTGGTTGTGTCATGTGTTTTTAGTGAAATGATTATTTAAACTGTGATGAATATGGTACTAACATACTGATGAAGGGTGTTACCCGAAAGCTTTATCTTGTGACTTGTGAATAAACACAGTGCTGCTTTACTGGTTTTGCTTCGTTTGAACTGACAGTGTGATATTTCAGCAGTGAAACTTTTCTGCAGTTGGTGTATAGTTGATATTTAAACAGAAAAATTACCCCAGGACTGCCCCCTGTACTACTACTACACAGAGGTAGCTCCTAAGTGTTTTACCCCATACATAGGCCCCCTCAAATTATCTATGGTATGATCCCAGTTATTCACATTAGGGGTAATATATAATGATCGACCATGGGATGGGGAAGGCCATTCTCTAGCCAAATGGGACAGATTAATTTGAGCACAAAAAAGGAAACTGGGCAGGCTTAAAATTGCCTGCAAATGCAGCTATACTAGTACTTACCTATGAGCCAGGGATAGCTCTGCATGGGGAGTGATCTGATCCAGGGCTAGAACAGATTTCAGACCAAAATACCTAATGATGCAATCATGCACGTCTCAAGGTCACACCAGAAATTAAATAAAGTACAGTTTTGTACCTACCATAAATGTAGATGTTCGAGTGTATACACTTGCTGCAGTCATTACACTTGGGTTATCCTGCCGTCAGGCAGTTCCCCAGTCAGCCTGAGTTCCAAAGTCTTGGTCCGGAGTCGGTTGCTTTCGCCTCCTCCCTGACGGCAGTGCGACAGGGGTATACAAGTTGCAGCCGACGGCATTTTCTTCTGTTTTTCTTGCCCCAGATGTCAGGTGCCTCTAAATAGGTAGGCAATTCCAATTGCTAATAGAACATACATAAGAAAAGCAAAAAAACAACTTACAGCTACCAGCAAATACTCCCCATAGGTAGTAAGGGTAGAAGACATAGGTACTTACCAGCCAGTTAATCTGGACTGCAGCAGTGTATACACTCGAACATCTACATTTATGATAGGTACAAAACTGTACTATGTTCATAGTGTTACACTGCTGCAGTCATTACACTTGGGTAGAATCCCAAAGCTGAGGTAGGGTGGCTGGTTCTATAAGGCATTAGGGGTGGCTATAAGGCCCTGCAGCACTGCAGTGGCGAAGCCAGCTCTGGATTTAGAGTATAGAGGCAGATGGTAATGCTTGGTGAAGGTATGTACAGAACTCCAAGTTGCTGCTTCCAAAATATCCTTGGTAGGTACTCCTCTGAGGTAGGCAGTTGAAGTGGCTGTTGCCCTGGTGGAGTGAGATCTAATGCTGCTAGGTACAGGTTTTCCATGGTATGTGTAGCAGAAACGTATACAATGTCTTATCCATTTTGAGATGGTCTGTTTTAAAATGGCTTTTCCCTGTGCTCCTGCAGCATATGCTACCAATAATTGCGCAGATTTTCTGAAAGCTTTTGTTTTTGTCCAAGTAGAAGCGTAACTGCCTGTGAATGTCCAAAGAGTGCAGTAGTCTCTCCACTTTATTCTGTGGTTTAGGATAAAAAGTTGGCAGGTGAATAGTTTGGTTTAGAGCCACACTGGATACCACCTTTGGCATAAACGTAGGGTTAGTTCTTAAAGACACCCTTGTCCTGGTGGAAAATGAGGAAAGTTTCCACAGCCATTAGTGCCTATAATTCTGAAACTCTTCGTGCTGATGTTATTGCCAAGAGCAGAGCAGTTTTCCAAGAGATATATTTTAATTCTGCTGTGTTAGCTGGCTCAAAAGGAGGTAAAGTTAGTTTTTCCAAAACAAAGTTGAGGTCCCAAGTTGGAGTAGGTGCTCTACGGGGCGGTCTTATGTTTTTAGCCCCTCTGAGGTACTGTTTTAACAGAGGATTATTGAAAATTGGTGGATCCGTGTTGTAATGAGCAGAGATGGCAGAGGCGTGGATCTTGATGGATGAGAAGGAGAGGCCTTTGTCCAGCATCTCAGTTAAGTATTGTAGTATCTGAGGAATGTTTGGGACAAGAGGGTCAAGGCTGTGAGCTTGGTTCCAAGCATAGAATCTCTTCCATTTATCCGAATAGGCTTTCCTGGTACTAGGCCTTCTGGCCTCCAGAATGACATCCATAACAGCCTTGGAGAGAGGCATTGCTTGCTTGACTAAAGAATCTTCCATGCAGCTAGGTTTAAGGTCTTTAGCTGGCTGTGTAGTATTTGATTGTTGACCTGAGTCAGCAGATGTGGGATTTGAGGCAAAATCCAGGGTGGTTCTTGTGCTAAGCTCATTAAGATTGGGTACCAGTGGTGGCCAGTCTGGTGCAATCAGGATCATCTTTGGCTCTTCTTGCCTGGCTTTTATGAGTACCTTTGGCAGGAGAGGTAGTGGTGGGAAAGCATATACTTGTAGGTTCTCCCAGCTGAATGAGAGGGCATCCACTTTCCATGCTTGTGGATGGTAACTCCTTGTGCAGAATTTTTGTAGCTGGCAGTTTATTGGGGATGCGAACAGATCTATGTCCGGGCTCCACTATTTCTGTGTTTTCATTCTGAATATTTGTGGATTCAATTCCCATTCGTGTGGATCCATGATGCGTCTGCTTAAGTCATCTGCCAGTGTGTTTTTCTCTCCTGGCAGGAATTGTGCTTGCAGATTAACTTGAAGGTTTATAGCTGTGTTCCACAAGGTCATAGCTTGTCTGCATAGGGGGGGTAGGAGTGAGTGCCCCCTTGCTCGTTTATGTACCACAACTGTGGTGTTGTCTGTCTTTAGCAGTAGTTGTCCTGGATGCAGCAGGTCCTTGAAAGCTATAAGGGCATTTTGTACAGCTAGCATCTCTTTGATTGATGTGAAGATGCCTTTGTTCTGCGGGCCACGTGCCCTGAATACATTTGCCTGCCATGTGTGCTCCCCAGGCATAATCCGATGCATCTGTTGTCAGTGTTTGCGTGGCTGTGGGTTGTGTAAAAGGCTGTCCCTTGTTGAGGTGACAAGCTTGAGCCCACCACTGAAACTCCTGTTGAAGGCAAGGGATTAGTGGTATAACTGTTTCCAAACTGACAGTGTTGAGACCATACATTCTTTAGGTACCATTGTAGTTTCCTCATATGAAGTCTGGCATATGGAATTAGTAGTATGCAGGATGCCATGTAACCCAAGGCCTGCAGAATTTTTCTTGCAGGGAGTTGGATCTTTGTTGCCATTAATTGAAAGTATTGAGTCAGTTGTCCTTGCTTGGCTGGCATGAGATAAGTCATCTGGGCCGTTGTGTTCAAGCTGGCACCCAGGAATATATCATCTTGTGAGGGCACTAGTTTTGATTTCTTTTCGTTTACTGTGTACCCCAGGCAACTTAGTAACTTTTTTACAAATGCCAGATGCTTTAGAAGAATGTCCTTGATCTCTGCTTGAATCAGGCAGTTGTCCAGGTAAGGATGAATTTGAATTCCTTTCTGTCTGCAAAATGCAATTACTGGTGCCAGGCACTTTGTGAAGACCCTGGGCACAGTAGATAAGCCAAAGGGCAGTGCAGAGAATTGGTAGTGCATTGAACCAGCTATGAATCTGAGGTATCTTCTGCAGTTTTGTCTGATAGGGACATGCAGGTATGCCTCCTTGAGGTCCAAAGTCACGAGCCAAGCTTTCTTGCCCAGCGTGGGAAGAAGTTGCTGTAGTGTCAACATTTTGAATTTCGGAACATCCAGGTAAGTCTTTAGAGATGAAAGATCCAGAATGGGCCACCAAGCTTTGTCCTTTCTGGGTACCAGAAAGAGTCTAGAGTAAAATCCTTGTCCTTGCTCCTGTGATGGTACCTGTTGAATAGCTCTCATATCCATGAGTGCTGTAATTTGTTTTTGAGCCTCTGCCCATTGATTTGGTGGCAGATTTGGCATTCCTTTTAACCTTGGCAGAGTGTGAAAGTGGAACCTGTAACCTTGAAATACAATGTTGAGAACCCATTTGTCTTTGGTGATCATTTGCCAATTGTGGTAGAAGAGTGCCAGTTTTCCTCCCAAGGGGGCTGCCAAGAGGGATTTGTTTGGCAGCTGTAGTGGGAAGTCATTGGAGCTGCTTTTTATATGATTGGGGCCAGACTTCCCATTCTTTCTGGCCTGATGCAACCCATTGTCGAGGCCTGTAAGGACCTTGTGTTTGACCTCTACCTCTTGGATGTCTGTATCTTCCCCTTTGAGGTCTGTCTAATTGGAAAGGACCAATTCTTAGTTGGCCAGTTTCTGCTAAATCTAGGTGGCTGAACCTGTAAGAAATCCTTCACCGTTTGGATAGATTTTGCCTTATCCTCCATTTTCTTTAATACCTCTTCTGCCTTAACTCCAAATAACACATCCTGCTGCAAAGGTGCATCCAATAATTTTGCTTTAACATGATCTGGTAACGTATGTTCGTTTAACCAAGCATGTCTTCTAATGACAGAGCCTGTAACTGCCGCTCTGCAGGAGGCCTCTAGAGAATCAAAATCACATTGCAAAGTATGCTTTCTCACTTGTTCAGCTACATGCAATAAATCCTGCATTTCTTTAAAATTAGGAGGGTCTGATTCTGGAAGCAATTTTTGTTTTAACTGAGACAGTAAAAATTGCTGATATTTTAGCATGTGAAAATGGCAATTTAAGGCTCTCATTGCTAAAGTTGCAGACATATATACTTTCTTTCCTCATCTGTCTAATGCTCTGGAATCTCTGTCAGAGGGAACTGGATTCTTGGCTGATGAGGCCTTAACTCCTTTGGGTCCCTGAGAAATAGTTTCAGGGTCAGCTACAGGGCTTTTATACAGAAATGTATGTGAGTCAGGGACTCTGTAGTATCAGTCTGGTTTAACAGGGGCTGGAGGTAAGGAATCAGGATTTAAGCTGGATTCAGTATACACATCATCCACAATATCTAACACTGGCGGAATAGCAAGGGGTCTAAAACAAGAAAAAGTTTCCCCAAAGAGGTACTTAGCTTTGTAGAAGACTTCGGTTCTGGATTCTTCATTCACCGCGCGGCAAGAAAGACTGAAGAAAACGGCGTCGGCTGCATCTTATATACCCCTTTCGCACTGACATCAGGGAGGAGGCGACAGAAACTGACACCGGACCAAGACTTTGGAACTCAGGCCGACTGGGGAACCGCCTGATGACAGGATAACCAAAGTATAATCTCCAACTCCACTAACTGTTGAACAGTGGTTCTCAATTATCTTAACTTTGATTGTCACATCAACACTGGAATTTCCTTTCAACTGAATACATATCTAAAAAAAAAAAAAAAAAAAAAAAAAACTCTCACAAATGTAAAATAAATAAATAAATAAATAAATAAATAATGACTGCAGCAGTGTAACACGATGAACATCTGCTTGATGCCCAGGCTCTGAGGAGTCAGACCCATTGCAGAAGGAAGGCTCGCAGATCTGAGTAGTCTGAATCCATGACTGGATAACTAAAGAGATTTGGATCAGGATGGTCACCCATAGGCTCCACCACTGATCACCTGAAAAAAAAAAAAGGATGGTACATATTTTCGGCTTAAACTTCAGTTTTACCATGGTGCTTATTTCCTAAATAAATTTTACAAAATCAAAGCCAACTATACAAATATGAAAATAAATTAATTTAATAAAAGCTGAAATAGTGCAAACGTAATAAAAAAACTATTAAATACAGTAAAAAAATTACATAATGTAACAAATATAAACTTGCCATTCTCCAGGTACAAAGTTATGCTTACTACCCGAAATGGGGGGAGGTGGCAAGACAACAGACTTCCTTCAGGAGGTTAAACAACTTTTTGGTGTGATGCTTTGAAATATGCCTGCAGCTGTGAGTAAGGCCCCCTAACCAAACTGAACTTCACTTGCGACAAAAACAGAACATGCTGGAGAGACAGATATGCATCTCAAAGGATCCCTGCACAATGGAATATGCTCCCCATGCATGTAAAACAGAAATCATCCCAGGCACTACTCAAACAAATCCTTGACATTTGGAAATTCTAAATTTACCCCTGGTCAAGCCCCCCCATGTCCTTTACGGACAGAGACAGTGAATAGGAAAGGTATTATCTTAACACCCATTCACTACAAATCCTAAGTTCTCAATACTAAACCCCCCCCCCCCGTACAGATGCCCAAGATACTCTAGACCAAAATGGTTTGGGGTACGTGGTTAGGCATGATCATTAGCCTAATAACTTATAAACTTTCCTGTAAAGAGATTCTGACTTAGTCTGTGAGCAATTCATCCTTTTGGCACACAGCAGTGGGCATGCATTTCTACCATCTACCATCTGTGACAGTTATCAGCATTTTATTATTTCATAGACAATACAGGCAATGCCATACTGGTCTTGTCTGCTTAATTTTAGTATGGCCTCATGGAGCTTGTTATGATGCTTAGACATAAAAATGCAGAACTTACCTACACAGCTAGGATCTGTGTAAGCAAATGGGGGGAAAACTACACCAATATAAACACACAACAGCAAAAAAAAAAAAAAAAAAAAAAAAAAAAAATGAATACTGGGGATCAACATGCTTATGTAGTTGACATTTTATATCACAGTGTATGTTGGCAGGCTGTAAGAGAGTCCCAAAATGCTAGGTTTTGTCGAAAAATAGCAAAAACTCCAACTGGCATTCCAATTACTCTTCAAGGACACACCAAGAAGGGTTCTCCATATTAGATCAGCATTTTTTCTTCATCACAAGCAGAAAAAAAACAAATCGAACAAAAGTCACTAACCACAACACCAAAGCAGTCTTGGTGACAAGCAGACAAAAATCAACAACCAACACCAAATACTTAGAACAGCTGTAGAGTTCTGGTAATAGACTTAACATTTTAATTTTATTTTGTACAGGAGTGCACGTGACAAAAATTGCCCAAGTGAGCCAGGGAAATGTTGCAGGGGTAGGGACTGAGAATCTGCAGTCCACTTGTCTAGCTGGACAGACGCCAGCCAGACAATAAGAACACAAAAGGCAAGGGTGAAATGAGCAGCTTTTGGCAGATTCACATTTCTCAGTGGAAGGACAGAGGTGTTTCCCATGCATGTTGGAACTTCTAGGGAAGCCTGGAGATCAGTTCATAAAGGTGGAATTGTATGCACCAGGCATACACTTGTTCTCACTTTCTCTGGTATGTGGCATTGTGCATGTATGAGCACTTCACTGTCAAATAACCACAACTTGGGGAATGTGGTAAATATGACACAAAAGAAAAAAAGTTTCTTTCAAAAAGTCAAAAATTGAAACTTTAAGCTTCAAGTATGTGAATTCTCTAAGATGACTACTGAAACCCTACAATAATAATACTCTCAAAGATTCCACAT
Organism: Protopterus annectens; assembly: GCF_019279795.1. Taxonomy (NCBI): domain Eukaryota; kingdom Metazoa; phylum Chordata; order Ceratodontiformes; family Protopteridae; genus Protopterus; species Protopterus annectens. The sequence goes on from NC_056751.1 coordinate 422,174,639, forward strand.
TCTTTGGAAAGGAGTATGCCATCTTCCCAGAAGATGTGCAACTGCAGGGTCAGTAAGTTAGTAAAGAGGAGTGGGGAGGCAATATCCCATATACGGGGGGCTCAAGAGGATTGCCTCCCCTGCAAAAAAAACAAAAAAAAAACATGCTTTTTTCCTCTACAGAGAAGTTTCTAATGAGGTTAACTATCTGGGTGGCTGAAGCTTCAACTGAGTCAAACACCCCCCCCCCCCCAAAAAAAAAAGTAAATGAAAGTATTACATCACATATCTCTCACCTTTTAGGAGAAAGGAGTGGCAGGGTTAAACTTGGAAATCAACAGATGTTTGCCAACAAAAATACTTGGCAGTAAGGTTAAGAGAAATAAAAAGTAAAAGCAATAAGTCTGGTTAATATAAACATACTGCAGGACAGCCTCACAAGATTCATACTACAAAAGTACATTCCATCAGTTTTGATTGGTTTTGAAAGATAGATGCATACGTACTCCAACAAAGCTCGCAAGTTGGTTCCCTGAATGACAGCTAGTATGCGTTCCAACTGTTCTTCTGTAATGTGATCTAAAATTATAGAAACATGCAACAAAAAAACAAAAAAAAACAAAAACAAATCTGAAGCACAGTGAACATATAAATCAGTTAATGAATACTAACATTTCAAGGAATATAAACAACTACCAAAAAAAGAAAATATGCCATCAGGCCCATGCCATTTACTTTTAGCTTACAGAACCATAAATAGCTGTTGAAACAATTGTGGGAGTTATTTCAGACCATAACAATTCAGGATGAAATTAATGTTAAAAAATAAAGGTCCCCTTTTATCATCTCTGAAGGACACAATGATTAGTTAAATTGTACTTTCACTACCACACACTCAGCCACTGTAAGCTAAACTGCATCACAACAGACTGTCCAAATGATGAAATATACTGGGAAATAGAGCAAATGAGCAATGGATGAGCCTTATAGACATGCCAAGGATTGACATTCGATGTCCTATTCTAGGTCAACCATGGTCAGCATCTATGTAAAACTTGCCGATGGTCCCTTGTTGCTACATGGCAAATTTGCCACCAACGATCTGTGCAGGGGAAGTTTATGCGAACAAGATCATATCACATTTCAAGCTAATCAATGTCATACAACAAAAAGGGTACTTCTGGCATTATTCTGCCTCCATAACAAACGTAGTCCTCCTGTATTAACTGTAGGTTGTCTGCAGTGAATAGTGGCTATTCACATGACTTCTGTTATTCATCTAGCCCCTTGTTAATCAAGATTAATCAGCATGCTTTACAGTCATGGTGCAAGGTCATTTCTCTGTCACCAGAAGGGTAAAAAGAAACTACATACATCAATCTATGTAAATTTTATGCAATGTTTTATAACACCAATCTCTAGAATAAACAATAAAATATCAATAACAGCTTTTCTATAGCACTAGGCTACTCTAATACAGACAACATTCATGTAACGTCACACGTAATGGAGTCAGTATTTCCCAATGTTCTGTTTTTTTTTTTTTCTTGAAAGGCTTCCAACAGACATGAATTTCTCAATGCCTCCGCTAATGCAGTTAAAATCTGAGAGACATAAGGAAGGTATAAAAGGAGTGTTACCATGAAGATTGTGTTAGAATGTTGGATGACTTTCAACATGAGCTTATGACATACAGACTCTGCTCCTCTTCAGATTCACACTAATTTACCAAATGCATTTTTTCCAAACACCATTTGGTAGAAAACTAATGGCTAAAAAATACACTTTGGTGAACAGAAAAGGCTTTCTTCTGTGTGTGTGGGAGGAGAGCGCACGGTGCAAACCACCTGCTCCCAGATGTGTGGGAGACCCTCACACACCTCCCAAACTTATATATACCCACTCCAAGGTCACTACTTAGTATTCAACTGAACAGCATACAGAAAGAATCAGTTTGGCATACTGACGGCCCCTAACAGAGGCTAGTCGAGTGGGACAGGAGGGGAATGTAACTTCATACTGATACATGAAACAAGCAAGGCCAGGGGATTAGGAGTGAAAAGGACAGTTATGTAAAATCTTACCATAACAGTAGATGCCCTTCTCTTCACTGTTGCAGTATTCTTTACAATTCTCTGCCAAAGGGCAGCCTGATGTCCGGCCAGCATACCAAAGCCTCTTGGTTGTTAAAGGAATGCACTACGTCACATGCATGCTCCCTGCACACAGCACAGGGCATAAAGGTGACATCTGGCCATACCATCCTCATAACTGAAAAGCCCAATTAGGAATGACAGTATAAGGAAAGAAGTAGGTAACATGCACATCCAGAAGGAGAAAAGTACCGGGGGAGGATGGAGGGAGTGAATACTGCAACAGTGAAGAAAAGGGCATCTACTGTCATGGTAAGATTTTACACAATTCTGCTCACTGGTGGCTGGTGACTTCAAATGAAAGGGGGGCTTGCAGGAGATATAGGAGAACACAAATTGTTAACATGCTTAATACTAAGCTTCCAGCTGTATGTGCTTCTATGGGCAACGTGGAGTTGCCAGGCAACCAAGAAGGAATACAGGCCAAAGGAGCTGATGCGGATATACCGGAAGTGACAATGGAGCCTAGTAGAAGCCCACGTTTGCAACAGAATTTGGTACAATTAACTTCTTTGGATTATACTTCTATTTCACATTCATCGCCTAAGGAGCAGGAATAGGAAGGATATGAACAATTCCTGTGTTTAGGAGCGAGACTGAAGGATAAAACAAACACCAGTACACAAAATAAAGGTGACTTAAATCCATCTTTTAGTAATGTTGTATCAGGCAAACGTAAGACAGACGAACAAGTTTTTAATAGGCAGAATCCTAATTGGACTGCCTGGCTGCAAGAAAATAAATATTCTTTTAATAAATTAAAGCATGATAGTTTCACCAGAAGAACATATAATGAAAATATATTTATATAAACAATTTTGAAAAACGTCCATAAGTCCTTACAAATAGATAATTGGTACCTACAGGAATGTGTGCAAGCAAAAATTGTCCCAAAAGGGCTAAGGGTCTACAAATATTCTAATAATGTAATAGAAGGTTCTGCTTATCACACAGAACTTCCAGATGTGTTTGATAAATGTGGTTTTGCTATTATGGAATTAATTGTGAAATATAATAAAACAGAGATGGAAAAAATTTTAGTACAGTTTGATAAAGTGAATAAGCTGATTGTAGAAAAAAAAAAAAGTTATGTACTCACCATAACGTTCCATGTTTGTAGTCCATCTCGCCCTTCATTCTTACATACAGGTTCGGAGCCAATCCTCGGCTCTGACTCGGCCGATTACAAAGCTCGAAGTCTCTCAGTTGGCTTGTGGCAAGGTAGGTACCCCATAGTGCACTAGTAAGACTCCTCAGATCTCATTTGCTGCTGTTTAAAAAAAAGTAATAGGAGGCATTTCCACAAGAAACAACAAAGATGAAAGGTCTCCACCCTACAGAAGATAAATACTCTCTCGTCTCCAGATCCTCCAAGGATATATGGATAGGGGTAGGTGGGTGGGTTCATAAGAATGAAGGGCGAGGTGGACTACAAACATGGAACGTTATGGTGAGTACACAACTTCTTTATGTTCTGTAATCCTATCTCGCCATCATTCTTACATATGGGACAGCGTCCCTAGCACCTTTTTCTTGGCTGGCTCAAGGGAATATACTCCCTATGAACCATGGAACCAAAGGAGGCTCTACTCCTTGAGGCCAAATTCAATTTGTAATGAGTAATAAAGGTATGAGGGGTAGCCAAAGTTGTTGCTGCACATATACTGTCAACTGAGACTCTGGCTTGAAGGGCAGCAGATGTAGATCCTGATCTGGTTAAATGAGCCTTAATTTTAAACGGGAGTTCTTTGCCATTGGAAGAGTAAATAAACTAAATACAATTTGAAATCCAATTTGATAATGTTATCTTAGAGACCGGCATACCTTTTTTTGTCTCAGAAAAATATACAAACAAATGGTCTGATCTCCTAAGCTCCTTGGTTCTATATAGCTGCAACCTTAACTGTCTGTGAACATCAAGTTGATGAAAATTATATTCTGCACTGTTTGAATGATTAGGAAAAAAGACTGGCAGTTCAATAGTTTGACTCACATTAGATTGAGAGCAAACCTTGGGGCTAAAGGACGGGTTTGTACGAAGGGAAACTCTGTCTCTATGAAAGATCAAGTAAGGAGGTTTGACTGACAGTACTTGTAACTCTGACACTCTTCTGGCGGATGTAATAGCTGCTAGAAAAATGGTCTTCCATGAAAGGAACTTTAATTCACAAGTATGTGTGGGTTCAAAAGGCAGGGAATTAAGTTTGAACAAAACAAAATTTAGATCCCAAGGAGATGCAGGCTCCTGAAAGGGAGGTCTCAGCAAGGTAGTGCCTTTTAAAAAAAGATTTAAAAAATCTGTGAGCCATAATATTCATCTCCCAAATTAAAATTGGAGATCGCTGCCAATTGAACTTTGATTTTAGCAGCAGCTGGTCCCTGATGAAAAAGTTTGGTTAGGAAGTAACACCAAGGGAATGGAGGCTGTGTAAGGATGTTTCCATTTCCTAGCGTATAACCTTTTCGTAGAAGGCTTGTGAGAAGACGTATGAATGTGTGTAACTGGAGGGGAGAAATCATGAAGCCTTACTAGGGATGGAAGTGGAGCAGCCACGCTGTCAAGATGACTGTGTGGAGACAGGGGTGGAAGGTGCCTGATGCGTGTCAGAAGGTCTGGTATTGGGTCCAGAGTCCATGAATCATCCAGAAGGTGAGGCCTGAGAAAGGGGAACCAAATATGACGAGGCCAGTAAGGACCGATAAGAATCATTCTGCTTCCCAAGGTCTTTGCTTTTTGGATCACTTTCGATATTAGCGGAAAGGGAGGGAATGCTTAAAGAAGTCCTGAGGGCCAATTGTGAACAAGTGCGTCTCTCAGGGTCTCCCCCGGAAAGGGGATGAGGGAGAAGTAGCTGCTGCATGTGGCATTGACTGGACTGGCAAACAGACAGCAGAAAGGCGGTTCCCATTTGCAGAAAATCTGTTCCACGACTTTCTGATTCAGAGACCACTCGTGAGGCATCAAGATTGACCTCCTGAGCTTGTCGGCTATCACATTGGTTGTCCCCGGGATATCCGTTGCAACTAGAAAGCACTGGGAAGATATCGCCCACTGCCAAACTCGAAGAGCCTCTCAACATAGGGGGTAGGATCTGGTTCCTCCTTTTTTGTTTATATACCATGCCACTGACATATTGTCTGATTGGATTGTTATCGTCCCAAGAGGAAGAAAGTCATGAAGTGCTTGCAACGCTAGTAGCACTGCTCTCATCTCTACGACACTGATATGCAAGTGAGCCTCGTGTTCTTGCCATGTGCCTTGGACTGTCCTGCCTAGATAATGCTCCCCCCCACCCTATCTGGGAGGCATCCATAATCACAGTAGCAACGAGGTTGGCGAGGAATGAAAGGTGTCCCTATCGTTAATTGATTGGACTGAATCCACCAACGAAGGTCCTTTTTGCAAGATTCCGTTATCAAAATAGGATGAGAGAGGCAGTTGTTGGAGACCACTGGGAAAAAAATAGCCATTGAAAGATTCTCATATGTAGTCTGGCTAGTGGAACTACAGTTACAGTAGAGGCCATGGTTCCTAGAAGTTTGAGCACTGTCTGGGCTTTGACTCTGTTGAGAAAGTAGACTGTATATCTGTTGTCTCAGATTTTGTATTCTGTCTGCAGGAAGATGAGCCATCATGGCGACTGTGTCTATTTCTGCGTCTATAAAAGTCACATATTGAGAGGGTGACAAGGCAGACTTTCCCCAATTTACAGTAATCCCTAGCTGAGTGCAGAGTTGGAAGGTTGAATCCCTGGCTTGTAGAAGTAGGTGCCTGATGGTGGCAGAGGGTATGGTCTAGAAGGGATGGAAAAAACATACCCCCACGGCAGAGAGCGTTTTCCTTTCCTGCTCGCACCTGGTGAGTGTATCTTTTACCTTTGGTCCAAACAGAGAGGAACTGTCAAAAGGGGCGTTGGTAAAAGTAGATTTGAAGAGCTCCGCAAAGTTACATAAACGCATCCAGGAGGGTCTGAAATTCCTGAACCCACTGCCCTGCTCACTCCATCTGCTGCATAAGATATCAGCCTCATGGAAGAGTTAACAATGGAGTTTAAGGTGGACAACTGAGCAGTAACCTTCTCAGGGACTCCTTCAGCTAATGTACCTTGAAGAGCATCTCCTAGCTCCTTTAGGAGATCTCTCTGAAGCCTAGTAAAATGGGTGAGGTAATTCAGAGATCTGAGTGTAAACGCCGTTGAAGAGAAGATACGCTTCCTGTATCTATCCATCGTTCGAGACTCCTTGTTCGGTGGATGGACAGATGAAGTCTCCGCTAGTTCCTTCTTTGTGGCTGCTGCCACCACCATGCCATCTACATGCACAACTTTAGTTAAAAACTCTTGCTCTTTGGGGGCTGAAAGAAATTTGCTGAGCCTTCTGGGACTGGTTCCATGGCATCAGGAGTTTCTCACACCTTTCGACTAACTAGATACAAGAGCTCATCGAAAGGTGGAGACAACCAGTAGGCTGAAGATTGAGACCCAAAAGCCTCCTCACCAGAAGGGGTGACAGTGGGCCAGTCGCCTCTGTTTCAGGATCTCGAGGATATTTACGAAGGAGATATCATCAGAGGACGACCTAGGGGACCCTTCTGACTCCTCGAGATCAGCATCAGAGGTGATGGCCTCATCAGGGGAGTCTACATGCATCCTCATGCAAGTTCTCTTCCAAGGAGGCTCCTCAGAAGGGTATTCTGGGAAGGTCTCGGAAGTCCGGGGGCCACCCAATGGGGGCTCCTGAGGCTGTGGGTCTCTGCTGACAAGAGAGAGATGGTGCTGAGACAGATTGGAGCTTGAGGGGAAAGAGCATCGGTACCCTTGTGTGGAGCTGTAGACCTAGACAGCACGCTCATCATCTCGAAGGCAGACCTCTCTGGCTCTGAGGACGCCCCCGGTTCCGAGGAAGCGAAGTAGCCCTTGGCTCCAAAGTGATCGGCACCAAGATAGATATAGGATCAGAGATCAACCTAGCAGACACACCAAGAGGTAGGCTCGGAACCGAAGAAGTCAGGGTCCAAGCGTCCCTGCCAGGGCAGACTGG